>NC_091473.1:89987727-90289671 GCF_036971445.1 Narcine bancroftii | reverse complement strand
AGGGTCTGAGTTACAGGGAAAGGTTGTGCAGACTGGGGCTTTTTTCTCTGGAGCGTAGAAGATTGAGAGGGGACTTGATAGAGGTGTTTAAGATTTTAAAAGGGACAGACAGAGTAAACGTGGATAGGCATTTTCAATTAAGAGTGGGGGAGATTCAAACTAGAGGGCATGGTTTAAGATTGAAGGGGGAAAATTATAAGGGGAACATGAGGGGAAATTTCTTTACACAAAGGGTGGTGGGGATGTGGAATGAGCTTCCGACAAACGTGGTCGAGGTGGGATCATTGGTTACACTTAAGGAAAGACTGGATAGTTACATGGAGAGGAGAGGACTGGAGGGGTATGGACCGGGTGCTGGTCAGTGGGACTAGGAGGGTGAGGATTTGTTACGGCATGGACTAGTAGGGCCGAACTGGCCTGTTCTGTGCTGTAAGTGGTTATATGGTTATATATGGTTAACTTTAAATTCCTGGGTGACAACATCTCTGAAGATCTAGCTTAGGGCCTTCATGTTGATGCAATCATAAAGAAGGCTTGTCAGTGGAGTTTGAGGAGATTGGGTATATCACCAAAGACTCTTGCATATTTCTACACATGTACTGTGAAGAGCATTTGGGCTGGTTACATCCCAGTCTGGTATGGAGATGCCAATGCACAGGATAGGAAAAGGCTGCAGAGTGCTGTGAACTAGGCCAGCCCCATCTTTGGCATTATACACTCCATTAAATATGTCTACAAGAGGCAGCGTCTCAAGAAAACAGCCTTTATCATCAAGGACACTCACCACCATGCCCACTTCTCACTACCACCATCAAGAAGGAGTTATAGGAGCTTGAAGATGAAAACCCAATGGGACAAAACCAACTTCTCCCCCTCCACCATCAGATTTCTGAATGGTCAATAACACATAGACACTACTTCACACTTTTCTCTTCTTTTGCACTAATTTAATTATTTTTTTAAAATGTAATGTGGTCACAAAACAAGTTTCATGGGTTAAAGGTGAAAGGGAAAAGTTTAGGGGGAACTTCACAGGGAGAGTGGTGGAACGAACTGACAACTGAAGTGACAACATTCGGACAGATACATGGATGAAAGGGGTATGGAGTGCAGGTCAGTGGAAAGAATAATAGTTCAGCACAGACTAGAAGGGCCAAAGGGCCTGGTTTCTGTGCTGACATACTTATATAACAGAAGCATAAACTCCATAACTGTGTGTTCAATTCTCTTACAATAAACAATAACATTCTGTTCTCTCTTCTCTTCCTTGGCAATCAGACACACTTTCCGATAGTATAGCAATGACAATCAATAATAGCTTTCCAGTCTGTGTTTTCCAAAACTAATATGCAATGCTGCCAATTACTGCATTCCACACATCATCCACACATCATCCTCAGGATCTGAATCAGGAATCTTGCGGGTCCATTTGGTTTTACAGCAGACACACAGGAGAATGCAGCTGCTGGAATCTGAAGCTAAACTCAATATGCTAGAGGAACTCAGT
Organism: Narcine bancroftii; assembly: GCF_036971445.1. NCBI lineage: Eukaryota > Metazoa > Chordata > Chondrichthyes > Torpediniformes > Narcinidae > Narcine > Narcine bancroftii. The sequence goes on along the minus strand of NC_091473.1, from coordinate 90,288,164 downwards.
CTTGATGAAGGATTCCAGCCAAAAATGTTGAACATTCTTTTCCTCTCACTGATGCTGCTTGACCTGCTGAGTTCTTCCAGCAGATTGCATTTGACTTTATTGTATATTTGATTGGGTATTTTATCCATTAAGCATTTTGAAATAAATCACTGCAAATGTAAATATTGATATTCAACTATAACTGAAGCTAATGTATTTACAATTGTTGAACAAAGCAGGACTAGCCATTGTGATGTAACAAAGCATAATGGTGAATTTCTAGCTGGTTGATTTTGATTTTGAACCGAAAACTGTGCATAATAGGACACCCACTCAAACATTGTTATTACAGACCTCTTTTGTTTGGTTAACTGGTCATTTTGAATAAACATAGTTTATGCAACTAACAGTTTACAGTATTATTTTGGAAAATCAAATTTCCATAGATATTTTTAAAAGTACATAAATTCTCAGTGCTACTGGGCACTAAGTACAACATTAAAACTACTAAATAATTTAGTATTGTGTCTACATTAAGAAATTATCCATAAATACAAAGAATATTCGAACCATTACTAAGCTGAAAGTAACATTTTGTACTGAATTGTCAAAATTTTATGTTAAGCTTTTGTCTGCATCATCGAGGAAATAAATGAAACTCGTTGCATTGTCCAAACTAAGTTTTATTCTGGAACATTCCTTATTAAAATAGCTCATGGTACATTCAAAACATACCGAGGGTGTAGGTTAATTGGGTGTAAATTGGGCAGTGCGGACTTGTGGGTCAAAATGGTCTGTTACTGCGCTGTATGTTGAAATTAAATTAAAATTAACTTCATTTTTAACCAATTGATGAGGGATATTGACAGCTTTTTAAAAAACAGATATTTTGTCAAAAGGACAATTTTTGATAAGCATTATTATTTCTTCAATTATGAAATACAGAACATAGAAACAATCAGAAACAGAATTATTTTTAAAAATTGGGTGGCACGGTTAATGCAGAAGTTAGTGCAACACTATTTCAGTGCCAGAGACCTTGGTTCGAATCAGTGCTGTCTGTAAGGAGTTTGTATGTTCTCTACCTGTCTGCATGGGTTTCCTCCAGGTGCTCCAGTTTCCTCTGTGATAGAGTATTTAGAGGTGGCTTAGAAGGAATTGCTGGAGCAGCTTGCACACACACACACACACACACACACACACACACACACACACACACACACACACACACACACACACACACACACATTTCAAAACACAGAATTTTTGCAGGACTTTTGCAGGGTGCTTTTTGCAGAATGAGCAATGAAGCTACAAAATACAGATGGCCTGGGAGAGCATGTGATTTTTGCAGGCAGTCTCAGAACAGTTTTGCTCTCAGAGAGGGAGGGAGTGAAACAGAGAGAGGGAAGGAGTCACAGAAATCAGTTCTAGAGGGATAAGCTGGCAATCCTTTGAAAGCTAGATTTTCTGGACCATACACAATTAAATCAAAACTGAATGATGTTAACTATGTTGTTAACACTCCAGATAGAAGGAATAAAACTCAGGTTTGTCACATAAATATGTTGAAACATTATTACGAGAATAAGGGTAGTGGAGAACTATCTGTATCAGAGTGGAGGAAGTGGTGGATCAACTTCAAGATTATGGAAACAGAATCTGCTGAGGGTAACCTTAAGGAAACCATAGTTCCTGTGAGCCTGTCTAACTCAACAATTTTGGAAAATTTGGAAGAAAAGTTAGGGGTCATCTTAAATTACAAGAGCAGATGCAGTTGAAAGAATTATTTTTGAAATATACAAATTTGTTCCCTGATGTTCCAAAAAAGACATCAGTGATTTACCATGATGTAGATATAGGAGAGGCAAATCCCATAAAACAGCACCCATATAGAATAAACATTCAGAAGAATAAAATCATGGATCAGGAGGTGGAATATTGGTTGAGGAATGACATTATTAGACCTTCAGACTTAGATTGGAGTTCTCCTTGTATTCTGGTACCAAAACCAGTTGGAACTGTTAGGTTCTGTACAGATTATAGGAAGGTTAATTCAGTAACTAAAACAGATGCTTATCCTATTCTGAGAATAGATGACTGTATTGATAAAATTGGCAAAGCTAAATTTCTTACTAAGTTGGATTTGTTGAAGGGTTCGTGATGCGTGCCTTTTACTGAAAGAGGAAAGAATATCTCACCTTTTGTAACTCCATCCTGTTTATACGAGTATAATGTGTTACCTTTTGGTATGAAACATTCCAGAGGATGATTAATTCTGTAATCCAAGGGTTAACTCATACAGATGCTTATATTGATGACTTGGTCACAAAAAGTGACACATGGGAAGAACATCTAAGGCAATTGGACAAATTGTTTACAAGATTATCCAAAGATAACTTAACTGTTAATTTAGCAGAGTCAATTTGAAGATGCCATGGTAACATACTTGGGTTATGTAGTTGGCCATGGCAAAGTTGCACCTATTCAATGCAATTTCTGAGTTTCCTACTCCCAATGGCAAGAAAGCAGTGAAAGGTTTTAAGGAATGACAGGGTATTACAGGAAATTTTGCAGAAATTTTGCTGAGATTGCTCTTCCTTTAACCAATCTTTTGAAGAAAGGGGAGAAATTTGTGTGGACTAAAGATTGCCAGGCAGCATTAGAAAATTTAAAGGAGATGCTATGTCATTGCCCTCTGTCAAAATTTCCTGATTTTGACAGACCATTTTCTGTAGCAGTGGATGCCAGTGAGGGAGCAGCAGGTGCAGATTTATTGCAAAAACATAATGAAATTGACCATCCAGTTGCCTACTTTTCAAAAAAATTCAATGTTCATCAAAAGAACTATTCTACTATTGAAAAAGAACTGTTAGCTATCATATTTGCTCTGCAGAATTTTGATGTATATCTTGGTACCTCTCAAGAACCAATTGTTATATTCACTGACCACATCCCTCTGGTGTTTTTGAATAAAATGAAGAATAAAAACAGAAGATGGTTAAACTGGAGTTTGATTTTACATGAATATGATCTGCAAATTAACCATATCAGAGGTGTAAATAATGTGATTGCCGATTGTTTGTCAAGATGTTAAAATTGATCGTGTATAAAAATACTTTCAAAATTGAATTACTGTGTTATAACAATGTTATATATTGTGTATTGCTATCTCTTTAGTGATTTTTGAGACAGTTTAGTTATAACTGAATTTTAACAGAAGAGTTAAAATTCCCTTTAAAGGGGGAAGGTGTGACAGAGTATTTTGAGGTGGCGTGGGAGGAATTGCAAGAGCAGCTTGCACACACACACATTTTAAACACAGGACTTTTGCAGGGTGCTTTTTGCAGAAAGAGCAACAAAGTTGGAGAATACAGCTGGCCTGGGAGAGCATGTGATCTTTGCAGGCAAAGACAGAACAGTTTTACTTTCAGAGAGAGAGGGAATGAAACAGAGAGAAGGAGTCACAGAAATCAGTTCCAGAAGGACAAGCTGGCAAATTTTAGAAGGCTGCCTGGTCAAAGGAGAAGACTGGCAGTCTGAAAGGTGACCTGAAAGTAAGAGGATCATCTGGAGAACCTGAAGGGGGAAAGTTTCGTTAGCAAGACTGATTGAGAAGGAATCAATTGTGGATGTCCTGGAAAAGAAATTTCTCTCTTAAAACCAGCAAGAATCCTCCTGAGCGGTAACCATTTGCCTGTTAAGCACGAAAGACTGGTGAACTTTGTTAATGCTAACTTCTGTGCACAGTACAAGAATTGCCTGCAACCAGTGAGATTGGACTGTGATCCAAAGAACTTTTCTAATCTTAAATATACATTACACACACCTGCGCTTAGTATTAGAGGGGGTTTAAATAGGTTAGGTAGGTTAAGTAAGTAGGTTAAGTAAGTAGGTGAAATAATAAGTTAAAGTTTAATTATGTTTTCTTGTTCAATTATAATTAAAAACTACTTTTGTTTAAGTAACCCTGTGTTGTGGTGCATATCTTTTGCTGGTGGTTTTTGGGGTCCTCTGGACTCTGTAACATCTCCCTCCTTCCAAAACATACAATATGGTATTAGGGCAGTACAGGCTCATGGGCTGGAAGGGCCTGTTGTTACCGTGCTATATGAATGTCTAAATTTATTTGACTTGACATAGTTATAATCTGTTTTTTTCGGAGGCAAAGTACTGTGAAACAATCACTGCAAGGATTGGCAGAACAGAAGTGCGAGTGAATTCATACACATTTTTTATTAATGTAAAGCCAAAATAACTTTGCATTTGTGGAAAATTGTAGAATATCTGATCTGTGGATGTATAGAATATCATCTTTGAACAGTGAGATCTTTCCTCCTGTGGGAGACATACATTGTAAGAAATAGGATCAGTAGGCCAGTTGGCTCCATGAGCTGCTCTGCCATTCAACAAGAGCATGCATTATCCCCTGCCTCAAACATTATTTTCGAGCCCGATCTCCACATATTTGATTCCTTTCATATCCAAAAATCAATTGAGCTTTGTTTTAAATATAATCAAATACTGAGCGTCCATATCCATCTGGAACCATGAATTCCAAATATTCATCACTCTTAGAGAGTTGGCTCTCTGGTTGGAAATCAGAGGGTTGGTATCCCTTTCTCATGACACAATATTAAAACTAAAATGGCCTGCTCCCTAAACCGTCTTCAACACACCGTTAGAAATACATCTCGTATACTTCCCAGGAATTCATCCTCTACATTGTTCATGCTTACTTGATTTGCCCAGTCGAATGTTGATTAGTCCAATGTTATGGTATGACCTGTAACTGTATGTGAACCTTCAAATTCCATCATTTACATTGTAACCCACTCCACAACCATCATTCAGAGGCCAAAGTTCAAAGCCAGATTTATTGTCAGAGTACAGTACGTGACATCATTTACAACCCTTAGTTTCTTTTTCCTGTGGGCCAGGCATAATTTCTACTTATCGGTAGTGCAAAAAAACTGCACCCAAGAAAAGGCAATACACAAAAGAAAGAAATGTAAACAAAGAAAGAAGTGTAAATAAACTGACCACAGAAGAAAAAAATTAAAATTCAGTAATAAATAATGTGCAAAGTAAGAATTCTTAAATGAGTCTCTGATTGAGTTTGTTGTTTAGGAGTCTGATCATGGAGGGTAGCAACTGTTACTGAACCTCATGGAATGAGGCTTGCGGCATCTTTACCTCTTTCCTTCCTGATGGCAACAGCAAGAACAGAGCGTGGTGTGTATCGTTGATGACTGTTGTTACTCTCCGACCGCAGTGTTCTATATAGATTTTCTTGATAGTGGGAAGACTTTTACTTTTGATGTGCAGGGCTGTGTCTACTACCTTATACAGGACTTTTCACTCAGAGATATTGATGCCCCCATACCAGGCTGTGATGCTGCCAGTCAGCACACTTTCCACCAAACATCTGTCAAAGTTTGCCAAAGTTTCTCCATAAACTCCTGAGGAAGTAGATCACATTAGTATGTTGAGTCCAGGTAAGGTCCTGTGAGATAGTAATTCCCAGGAATTTAAATTTGCTCATCTCACCTCAATGATTTTTGCACCTGCTGCTTGTTTGCCCCACCAAAATTAATTTTAATTATTTACCATGATCTGATGAGCCAAACTGCCTCTCATTCCTTCTCACTTTTCTTTGTTGAAATTGAAATATCTCCTTTCAGATTGAACTACACCATTTCCTAACCTTCTAACTCAGAAATATCTGCTGCCAAGTAAATTAATGTATTGTCAGACCCTGTCAAAATCAAAACATTAACCAGGAAAGTTTGACAAAAGGCCCAGGCTCGAAACATTGGTTATCCTTTGCTTCCGATAGATGCTGTGAGACCTGCTGAATTTCTCAGGCACATTTGTGTATTGCGCTCAAAATCAGAAAGATCTTTTGTGAAACTTATCCATGACCTTCAACAGTTTCTTGAGGATTGAAAACATCTATTGTTGCTCTGTCTGCAATAATGTAAATTACAATCACAACAGGTGATCTTAATGTATGGTAATCCAGATAATCACAAGCTTCTTTTTCTCCTCTTTTATATTTTTCTAAATTTTCTTAAATTTAGACATAACAGCATGGTAACATCGAACCTATGCCGCCCAATGCAGAGAAGGCAGGATTTGAACCCTGGTTGCTGGCACTATAATAGAGTTGCGCGAATGTGACAATAACCATTCCGCCCTGTGGTCTCTGAACCTTTGTCTTAATTCTCTCAACTTACCAAGATATTCACCCCTCGTGGCTTCAAATGGGACTGAATTCAATAAAAGAGGAGTCAATGAAGGACTTTATTTATATTTGATATGTCAAGTCAATAACAAAAAACAGATGATCCTGTATTAATACAATATGGCAAAAAATAAATTAATGTATTGAGGACATATTACTGAGGACACCATTATGTCAAAATGTACAATTGCCTATGAATGTGGATAACGAAATATTGAATTCATGCTACAACAAAGCAATAAGATATGTTAATGATTCTTATATGGACGGATCTCTTATGTTTTTTGAACAATTAAGAAATAAGTGTGGAGTAGCTAATGGGACATTCTTTTGCTTTCTCCAGTTAAGAGAAAGATGGGGACCAAACTTTGCCCCACATTAAATTAGTGAGATGCAACAAACAATTTGGCTGGGGAATACACCTAAATTTATATGTAGGGATGTATTTTGCTCTCCAAAATGAAAGCACAAGGCTGGGTTTACAGAGGTCGAGAGAGATGGGGGTTGGATCTAGGAATCGCAATAATGGAAAGATGCTGGGGTTATTGGTGTTTGATAATATAACGTCCAGGGTCAGCTCCAAGGTGGGGGGCATTTGTGGGCATGGACCCCCCCCCCAGCAATGTGCTGTGCCCCTTCACTCACAGCCAGCACATGCTGTCAGCCCCGCCCAGCCACGTCACTAGTGTGTGTCAAATGTCACTAGTGTCCAGTGACTTCTACCCTTCCGCGGCCGCGTCCATCGGCACAGGTAGGTCCCACGCATCCCCCCCCACCCCCGCCAACACCCCCTCCCACCAGCACCTCCCACCGTTACCCCCATCTGCACATTTTTAGTCGTCAGCATCACCCACCCCCCCCCCCCCACCCCACTGAGTGAGTTCTCGAGCGCTGGAATGTGCGGACATCTAACATTCCAATGATCCGCTCTAACATTTATTCTGGCACCGACCCTGAGTTATAAATGCAAGGTATGGATTAGTGCAATATAATTTCTTACACCACAGAAGTTGCATAAATCAAAATCTGAAATATTAGAAATGTGTTTTAGGTGTGTGAGAGAAATAGGAACACTCTTGCTTATGTGGTTACTGAAATAATAACAAGGATAACAGGGTGGCCTTTGCAGACGATTCAGAACTTTATCTTTTATGCAATTGCTTAAGGTGGCATGTGAGTGGGAAGGGAAAGTTGAGAATCACTGCTCTAGACCAAATTCTTACTGAAATATTTGCTTGAGAAATATTGTCATTGGCCCATTTCCTTTGGAGTTATGAAACTGTGCACATAACGAGTCAATTAGGTACAATTAAAAGAGTGATTTTCAAACTTTTTCTTTCTACCCACATGCCACCTTAAGCAATCCCTTAATCACAGAGCACCTATGGCATAGGGAATTCTTAAAGTGGTATGTGAGTGGAAAGAAAAGTTTGAGAACCACTGATATAGATCCAATTAATGGAAACCCAGGGAAGTACATAAAAATATGTACAATTATGTTGATAAGATTAGATTAAACAGTGTGGATAATGATTCACACTGGGTACAGAACTATCATGAACCTCTTCCACTGAATGGCCTGTTTCCTTGGAGTTTTATTTTATGGATTGCTGTGTTATTTGTCTGGAATGAGCAACATGTCCTTCTTAAAACGTGCCTCACCACTTATGCAATTATTTCCGAAGCAAATTACCTATTAGCAGAACATTTCTAAATAAAATTCTCTAATATACTTTTCTAAACAATAGGTCTTACATTGTAGTTTGTTCAATTGCATAACTGAAAATGTGAGGAACTGAATAGGATGGTGGAATCTGAATTACTGCCCAAACATTTGCCCCAAAGAAGTCACAAGGTTAAAATAACGTGTCTCCATATAACCCTTTCCCACAACAACAACTCAGTATCATGAATCATGATCAATTTTAAAGTTCAGATTTTGTTCAAATATTTCATGGGAATCATCTTATTTCAAAACAAGTCAGGTTATTGTTATTTTTTTCTGATAGGGTTTCATATTTTGGGGTATGAGTTGGCACTGACTATTTCATGTCTATTAAAAATTGATGATAAAGGAACAGATAAAGAATGTGAATTCTTGAATTCTTGAGGAAAACAAATGTTAACAAACATCTTCAATGCAATTGAGACTTTGGTGAAGAAGGGAAAGTGACAATTAATTGTCTTGCTTCTCTGTTTCCGATTTCTTCAAATAGTGCTAGAACCAAAGGGATGGGGAGGGAGACAACTGACATGGGAGTTTACTTGGGAGCTTCTTCAGAAAGGCATGTTTTATTTCTTTTCCAAGAGGTAGCAGAAAGGAGACTGAAATATTATTTCATATTAATATACTGGAGCAAAAGGAAAAAATATTGCAGTGTGGAGTTAATTATACTTCTGCTTTTTCGTTGTTCTATGATAGCTGCCAAGTAAATGTTTGTCATTTGATATTGAGCCTTGTGAAACAATGAGGAACAGAGCAGTGCTGTTCTCAGTTCTTGTGCTAACTGGCTACTAAGTGGGTGGGACAGGGATACCATGATCCTGCTGCCCTTCCCAGCAGTCTTTCTAACAGCTTTGGCCTATGGGTCATCTCAATTTCCCCTCTGGTGAGTGGTCATTACTATGCTGTGCTTTGATAAATGCTCAATGCAAAAGGTCTGCATTGAAGACAGCAAGCACCAGGGAAGCAAAGCACCATGGGCCATGACAGCCTGAGGTATAAGACATATGGATCTGCATGCCTTCACACTGAATGCCTGTCGCCTGGCAACAGTAACTGCATCACAAGGTCCCTCACAGCGCCAAGAAAAGAGAAAATGTGAAGCGTGGAGATTAAGCAAAAAGGGAATGAGAGGCAGAACAGGAGATAATAAACAATGTTATATGATTTTGGAGAAGATGAAATTTGAAACATTTCAGTATTAGAACAGAGATCTGGAAACACCTGAAGAACAAGTAATTATTTCAGCAATTGAAACATTTGAGGAAAAAGTGCCTTTATAGATCAATATTTCATTAATCTTCAAAAATAAATATTTTTGCAAGATTGATCTCAGCACTCTCCATCCTTTTCTGATCCCTTGAATCACTGGTGTCTTTAAAACATACTTTAAAGATTCCTGGATCTCAAAGAACAGTTGTTCCACCAAGTATGTGCTCATGTTTGACCTCAAATCACAGGTTAGTAATACAAAAGGGAAATCCTGGATGAATTTACTTACCCTTTCCATTGCAGGATACCAAGACTAGTGGTGAAACTCAAACTGCAGTACTGTCTGCAATCATTTAGTCCAACCTGGCACACTTGTGCAACATCCCAAGGTGCTCTGCAAATTTGTAACCAAAAGTAGTTTTAGTCCCAGTGGTGTCTGCCTCTACTTCTCTCTCCACTTCTCACATCTTCCATCCTCTACTCTTTCACCTCTGGACCCATCCTCGAACTCTTTCCCCCTTTTTTTATACGTAATATCACAGCCTAACTTGATGAGTTCCTCCAGCAATTCTTTGTTTGCTCAAGAATTCACCAACTCCAGTTTCTGTGTTTCTTTGTAATTCTGGCAGTGACTCAAGGTCAGTAGAACCTGAGGCCAGATTTCACCTGCAAGGAAAAGTGGGAAAATAGTCAAATCACCTGGGCTCCTAGTAAGCAGCTTGAGAAATCTAGGATGACTTTTATTCTCCAGGATGAGCAATCGGCCATTTTCAAAGTTCAAAAGTAGAAAGTTCACATTTATTGTCAGAGTACATACATGATATCACATATAACGCTGAGATTCTTGTTCCTGCAGGCCAGGCAGAATTTCTACTTATTGACAGTGCCAACTGTACTCAATAAAAAGATACATACAACCAATTCACCTAACAGAGAAATTCTTCAAGGAGCTAAAGAAAATAATAAGGAAATTCTTATGGAAAGGGGGGAAACTGAGGATAGCGCTAGATAAATTAACAGAATGGTACAAACAAGGGGGCTTACAGCTACCAAACTTTAAGAATTATTATAGAGCTGCACAATTAAGATACCTATCAGATTTTTATCAAACAAGGGAAAAACCAGATTGGACCAGATTAGAGCTAGATAAAATAGGGGAGAATGTACCTGAACATATACTATATAAGTGGAATGAAAAGCTGGTGCAACATGGGAATTCACCAGTACTGCACCATCTGCTCAACATTTGGAAGAAGATTCACAGATAGGAAAAAAACAAATTATCAACTACCAAAATTAATATTGATGCAAAATCAACTAATCCCCTTCACAATAGATAACCTTTCCTTTAGAGAATGGGAGAGAAAAGGGATCAAAAGAATAGAAAATTGTTTTTCAGGAAATAAATTATTATCTTTTGAACAAATGAAGTGCAAATATGGTATAACTCACGGTACAATGTTTGCATATCACCAACTGAAAACCTACTTGAAGGACAAATTGGGAAGCAGGCGGAGGTTACCAGAAGGAAGCAATTTTGAATATGTGATTACAGACACAATGATAATTAAAAGATTTATAACAAACATGTACATCAAACTGCAAGAGAAAGAGAACGAAGAAACAAGCTGTAAACCCAAACAAAAATGGGAACAAGATCTAAACATAAAGATAAAGAATGAAACATGGGAAAAGCTATGCTCTGGAACTATGAGAAATACAATCAACATGAGGTTATGCATGATACAATATAATTGGTTACACAGGCTATACACCACGCCCCAAAAGTTAAATAAATGGGACCCAACAGTATCAGACAGATGGTTTCGCTGTAAGAAGGATACAGGAACAACAGTACATGCAATTTGGGCATGTGAGAAAGTGAAAAAGTTTTGGGAAGATCTAACTCAGGTATTAAATAAAATCACAAAAAGCAACATACCAAAAAATCCCGAGATCTTTCTTCTAAGTAATATAAGAAGTAAAGAACTAGGCCTCAATTTGGATGAAGCACAAAAAAGATTTATTATGATAGCCTTAGCTGTAGCAAAAAAAATGTATTATGTCAACCTGGAAATCAGAAGATAGCCTGAGAATACAGAAATGAATAAATGTATTCCATTGGAAAAAAATAACATATAATTTAAGAAATAACATCACAGTATTCAAACAAATTTGGGAACCGTACATGGAACACAACAGAGAAGTCCTACCGCGGACCTCCACCACCTAAAATGACAGGAGAAGAAGACGAAATTAACTGACCCAGTATGTAAAAGTGGATGACACAAATTTCTTGTTTATTTTCATTGTGTGAGGACATGGTTTAATGGGTTTAATGTATCATATATGTTGAATGCTGAGTGAATGGGGAGGGGGGGTGAAGGAGGGAGGGAAGGGAGGGAGAAAAAGGGGAGAAAATGACACTGTGTATATTCAAGAGGGAAATGTTTGTGTATATTTTGGTCAGTATGGTTCATAGTGTGAAAAATTAAAAATTTTTAAAAAAAGAAAAAGATACATACACAAAAGAGAGAAATGCAAAGAAAGAAAGAAATGTAAACAAATTGACTGAGTAAATACAGAAAAAAATAAATATTCAGTTGTAAATAATGTACAAAGTAAGAGTCCTTAAAATGAGTTCCTGATTGAGTTTGTTGTTGAGGGGTCTGATGGTAGAGGGGTAGCAAATGTTCCTGAACCTGGTGATATGAATCTTGTAGCACCAAAACCTCTTTCATGATGGCAGTAGCAAGATCAGAGCATGTCCTGGGTGATGTGGAGCCTTGATGATTGCTGCTACTTTCAGAAAGCAGCTTTCCACATCTATTTTTATCAATGGTGGGGAGAGATTTGCATGTGATGCTCTGGGCTGTGCCCACTACCATTTAGAGGGTTTTCCACCCAGAGATATTGGTGTCTCCATACCAGGCCATGCTTCACCTAGTCAGCACACTTTCCAATACACATCTGTAGAAGTTTGCTAAGATTTCCGATGTCATACTGAATTTCCACAAATACCCCTCACACAGCATCTTCCAGCTACTCCCATCAGGATAGAAATATAGGAGTATCAGAGCTAGAACCATCAGGCTGAGAAACAGCTTCTTCCCACAGGCAGTGAGAATGCTGAACAATTGATGAACTGATGACATGATTTCTTCATAATTACATTAGTATATTGGGTCCAGGAATATTCTTCTGAAATAGTGACTCCCAGGAATTTGATTTTGCTCACCCTCTCCATCTCTGGCCCCCTAAAGACTATTGGATTCTACACCTCTGGTTTTCCCTTCCTAAAGTCTACAATCAGCTCCTTGGTTTTGGTGACAATGAGTGAGAGGTTGTTGTTAGTCTGCCAAGTTTTCAGTCTCCCTCCTGTACGTTGACTTATCATCCCTTTTAATACAGCCTACTGCTGTGGTATTGTCAGCAAATTTGTAAATTATGTGCTGTCATACAAACACACAGTTGTAGATGTAAAGTGAGTAGAGCAGGGACTAAGTACGCAGACATGTGGTGCTCTAGTACTGATAGAGATTGTGGAGGTGATTTTCTTTCCAATCCACTGTGGTCTGGAGGTGCAGAAATCTAGGATCTAATTACACAACAGTATGGGTATTATGGCCCAGGTCTTGAGTTTGCTGATCAGTTTTGAGGGGATGGTGGTGCTGAATACCAAACTGTGGCCAATAGAGAACATCTAGATGTATGCACCTTTGTTGTCCAGGTGTTCCAGGATTTTCTGTGGAGCCAGTGAGATGGGATCTGCCATAGACCTGTTGCTGTGGTTGGCAAATTGGAACGGATCTATGTCTCCGCTCAGACAAGAGCTGACATGCTTCAACAGCAGCCTCTCAAAACACTTCATCACTGTGGATGTGAATGGCACTAGTCGGTAGTCCAGTGGCAGATTACCACACTATGATTGAGGCCTGTTTGAAACAGGTGGATAACATGCCCTGTCAGAGTGAGATGTTGAAGATATCAAAAAAACATTGACCAGTTGGTCAGAACAGATTTTCAGTACTCGGCTGGGTACTCTCTCCAGACCAGATGCTTTCCTTGGTTTCATTTTTCTGACAGCAGCCTGGATATCATCTTTGGATACTGACTGTAGAGGGTTATCAGGGTACATGTGGGTGCAGTGATCAAATCGGCGTAGAAGGCATTGAGCTTATCTGGGAGGGAAGCTTTCCCGTCTCCTACTGCACCAGATTTAGTTTTGTAGCAGGTTATGTCATTTAGCCCCTGCCACAGCTGTTGAGTATTCTTCATTGTATCCATTCTCATTCAGAATCTCTACTTTGCCCGGGAGACAGCTTTCCCTAGGTCTTACCTTCTCTTTGTGTAGTGTTCTAGATCTCTGGACTTAAAAACCTGTGATCTGGTGTTCTAGATCTCTGGACTTAAATACCTGTGATCTGGTATGCAACAGGTTCTAGTGTTCATCCAGGGCTTCTTGTTAGGGAACTCCCTGAATGATTTGCTGGGGACACACTTGTCCACAGTGTTAGGTCTGCTTTGTTCATGAATGAGTGAGACAAACACCAGGCTGAGTCGAAATCAGGGTTCTTTGTTCTTTATTACCGGATTGTAACACTTGCGACTAAACATGTTAGTCGGAGAATGCATTCTGCCGTTATCAGCAAAATGGTGATTTTTTATACCCTTGGATATGTGCTTAGAACATCATCATATCATTACTTGTCCAATGACTAAAACTGTTGCTATCCTTTCCCTGCTAGCTTCCTGCCTCTCAATCCATCAATGTCTCTCTTATCTTGTAAGTACAAGGATGCATTCACATCTTGTTACAGCCCTGTACATTCCCATCTCATGATGTTTTACCTAACAGGAGTACAAGGACACCTCCCCTTCTTGTTACTGCCCTGTACAGGGTAACTCCCTACACATTCCCATCTCATGATGTTTTACCTTACAACAGCTGCTTTGATAAAGTCCGTAATGGCCCTGGTGTAATCATTCAGATCCTCAGCTAAGGATTTTGGTATATTTTAGTGCACCTTTACAGGGTAAAGCCTGATGGTTAGGCTATCTGTTCACCAGATATGTCCAATGTCGTATCCTTGAGAGAAAAATAAGTGAAGGCCATGTTGGGGAATAAGTAGTAGACAGGAATCAAATAGTTTTCTACAAGGAACAGCATTAGATGTGGAAGTAAGAAAATGATTCAAAAATATCAAGAGTAGCAATGATCCTGCGGTAAATGAAACTGGAAACATATTTTTATCAGAATATGCCAAGACCTGGGCCACAATACCCCATACTGTTGTGTAATTAGATCCTAGGTCTTCAAATAGGTACAAGAAGTTTGGTCTCTTTTCTCTGGAAGGGGGACTTCAGAGAATCATTAAAAATTGTTCAGATAAAATGAACAACTGAGGATGCAAAGTGTTCAACATGGTAAGAGATCATATTTAACATGATAACCAACTCAGCACCAACTCAGGCAACTCCCACACATCAGCATTGCAACCAGAGCAGCACCTCAGAAATAATATGTAATTCTTCTCTTTGCTAATGCTCTCTAGATGCTACCAAATACAAAATAGAGCTACATACACCAGCAGCAGAACTGCATATCCCCTTTGTAGAGTGAGTTAATTGATTTCAGGCAAGGCAGCAGTGAGAGTGATACAATTCATCTTGATGTCCCTAAAAAAAAATCAGACATGACACATGTTTTTTATCCAGTCACTTTTACGGTACAGACTGCTTTTGCACTAGTTTAAGCAATCATAGGCTCAAGTAAAACGCATGTGTGGTCAAATAATATGCAGACATTAACTGTCTGGACTTATGCATGATGAATCATCACTGCAGTATGTATCTAAGGGAATAACAGTAGCAACTTCAGAGGAAAGACATTATGCATCATAGGTTCAAGTATGATTTTTTTTGCATAATGAATCTACATTTGTACAGCTTCTTTCACGCCCTCAAGACATTAATTATTTTTCAAGTACAGTTGTTATATAGGTAAAGGCAGCACCCAATTTGTGCATGACAATATCTTGCAAGTGGCAAGGAAATGAATGATCTGTCTTTGGTATTTTGAAGCATTAATGTTTACCAGGTCTTTGGCAGTTTTTGCTGTTCTGCTTCAACAAATGCTCATCTCATTCTTCCTTCTTCAATTATTTTTTTTTTACATCTCCATCAGTAGGCAGATGAAATCTTAATTCTCATCAAAGAATGAGCACAATTGATAATGCAATGCACTGCAGTACATCAATAAAAAATCAATTTTTTTATTCAATGCACAATAAACTCTTGTTTGCTCTTTGAGATATTAAGATATGAAAAGTTTCCAAACCTTGAGCTTGATCTCAAATGGTACTAAAACAGATGAGTACACTGATAGATATTCTTTATTATAGAACTGCATATTTAATTTCATAATAAACATATAATCACACAGTTCATGTAAAGTTAAAATTACAGCCAAAACAGTTTCAAAGACCATTGGATAATGCAGATTATTAAATTAGTCAAGCTGTGGGAATCTATTGACTAATTGCTGCTACTCACAATAGGCTCTCTAAGCAGATCAGTACATCGCATTTCAGTAAATCTCACATAATATATTATGTTCTAATTTCACTCAGCCTGATTGACCTAAAACTGTTTAACTCTCCAATACCTTAATAACTCAAAGAACAAACAAGAGAAAATGTTATTCCTCACTGAGACATTGGGCAAAATTATAAGTCATGTGAGTATATTTGGAAGCAGATTGTGTGTGGGTGGGAGAGTGGGAATTATTCAGAGCAATTTAGTCACAAATGTGAATGTTCCTCATTGAAGGCCACCTCTAAATTCGCCAAGGCTCCAAAGTACCTGTTCAGGTTAGAAAATGAAAGATATGAATCTAATCTCATGTTTGAATTCAAATTGAATACGACTTTCATTGTTAAATTCATGTTTTAGAATAAATCACTGCAGGAAAGTTTGAGAATGGAGTATTCTGGTCAACAATGCTTGTCTATAATTTCAGCTAGATGAAATTTCAGGTATTTGTTCCTCAGAGCCCATTTATGTGTTACCATTCAAATAGTAGAGTAAGAGTACTTATAAGTGTCAATATCATTGAACATGATGCATATATTTGTACAACTACAAATCATTCATCCTTCTTTCAGATTACTTCTTCGTGGCGCAATGCCTTTTACTTCAGCAGAGAAGCTGCTCCGATCTCTGCTCTAACTACTGAAGTGTTTTCTGGCTGATTTCCTCTGGCTTCAGAGCCTACGAGAGTCATCATATGGACTTTTCCTTGCACCAGAGCCGAATTACTGTCAGCCATCAGGTCATTATTCAGAAAGTTCAATAAGTGATTTGAGCGGCGTAAGGAGCAGGAGAAATAGTTGAACAGTGAAAAATCTTCACTTCCATGCATTTCTCTCTATAATCACTCATACACATTTGTGTCCAAGCCAATCCTACCACATCCCTGTTGGCAATGAGCTTGTATACTATTTGCTACAGGCCTGTGAGATAATGAACCTCAAAGACTAGGATTTCATGCATTCCATTCAAACTGGCATTTATGGTGTGCAAGGCCTGCATGAAAGCTTGAAAAACTGTGTGCCTTTGCTAGCCATAACAGGTGACTACATTTTCCATGGATGATGGTATCAATCAACCAGGTTATTACTGCATGTATCACCATTTTATATGCTGCTGAATTCAAGTCCACCTGAGAAGGTGCTGTGGATGGATGAAACTTTCTGGATAAATATAGGGACCTCCATCTTCCTATCGTCTTATTGTCACAGAAGACTCAGAAAATTTTGAAACAGTGGAGAACTACACACCTGAAATGAGGAATTTTAAAAATACATGGTTAGTTATTACCAAAGCATGTTTTTATGTGGGAAAATAGCAAGGAGGGGCATTTCTATTCTTCAATATCTCCCCAGGGCTCACTGCTCACTTATCTTGGTGGTAATTACAGGTGTTGAATGCAGGGAGGAAGTTCATTGGTTAATGATGAGTATGAGAGTTTATCAGAACATTGCATAAGCATGAGTTTGAATCTGAAACCGATGTCTTAAACCTTTCTTAAAGCTAATGAATGAGAATACCTTTGATAAGTAAAGTACATTAAAAAGGTATGTCATTAAAAAAATGAATACCTAATATTTAAAGAAGAAATAGATGAGAGCTTATTGTTGATATACAAATAAAATGTACAAATGCACCAAAATTTTTATACTGCAACCAAACAGGTATAAAAGATGCACGAACCTCAATGATATAAATTAAATTCATAGAAAATGCCAAATCAGAAAAAAAGATATAATAAATGTAAAAGGATAGAGAAATAAATATTCACCATTGCAGTTAGTACAAACAAAAGTGATACCTCAAAAATGAAGATTATATCTTTTGGTAAATATATTCATTTAAGGCTAAACAAAATCTAGGAAATGTTATCAATAGGAGTTAAACATAGAATTAGCTCAATGGCAAATGTTTATGATGTTACCTAAACATGAAGCAGTAAATCTGAGGACTGTAATATTTCATAATTCAGCTGAGGAGAATCAAGGCATTGATAAGGAAAGGGAAAGTATTGTAATGACTGGTCAGAATATAGATGAGCGATAGAGAGATGAGTGACTTGGTGCCAGAACAACAACCTCTCCCTCAACGTCACCAGAACTAAGGAGCTGGAGATACGGCATGTCAGTTTGCATCTCTCAACAACTCCTACAGATGCATCAATGAAATTATCCTGTCAAGATGCAGTATCCTGTGTGGTGTGAGAACTCCTCTGTCCAAAACTGCAAGAAACTTGGACCACCACACAAACCTCCATCAACTCTATCTATATCCCCTGCTGCATTGGAAAAGCAGCCAACATAAAAAGACTCATCCCACCCCATTCACACTCTCTTCACCTTCCTCCTGTTGGGAAGATTTATAAATATGACATTACGCACCATCAGATTCAAGGACAATTTCGTTCCTGCAATTATCAGTTTCCTGAATAAACCTCACAATAGTAAAATTATGTGGCCTTTGCTCAATACTAACTGATCTCTCTCTCCAACTCTACATGTCTGTACCATTTTACTTGTCAAATGAAATGTCTTTCTGGACTGCTTGCAGAACCATTTTTTCTCACTGCTCTTTGGTACATGTGACAATAAACTTGAACTGAATTGAATTGAAGTAACTCAAAATTTCTTACAGGTTTGGAAATATCACAATTCCATCCTCTCCACCACAATATTTTAATCCATCTGTA
Source organism: Narcine bancroftii (assembly GCF_036971445.1). Lineage (NCBI taxonomy): Eukaryota > Metazoa > Chordata > Chondrichthyes > Torpediniformes > Narcinidae > Narcine > Narcine bancroftii. The sequence goes on along the minus strand of NC_091473.1, from coordinate 90,269,723 downwards.
CTAAATGATTCAGCCACTTTTTTATGTATGCCATGCTAGTCCAAGCAGGACTGCTTTCACCTCAGTAGTAGGAGAACTAATGACTTATCTTCTCTTCTGTGCCAAGGGTATCTGTAGAATTTAGGCATACCTTATATATGTACAAGAATTGCCTATACTTGGCCAAATAGTACTCATATTCAGGTATTCAATAAGCATGACTCATGGACTATCAAATGTGTTACTGTTAATTCAAGTTTGCTGACTTTCAATGGAATACTAGAAGAATTTTACAGCTTAATAGGCCATCAAGGTAGGGGTAACAATGGTCACAAAGCAAGGGCTAGTAGAGTGATAGGGGTAGGGATGCTAAAACAAAGTGACAAGCAAGAAAGTTAGCATGAAAATTATTGAGAGGAAGCAAGCCATAGAGGAATGCTGTTGGAAATATAGGTGTATTGTTTACATTGGTTAATTATAATGTGCTGTGTTTATAGGTCAAAACTGGGACAGGAAGAGGTCTTGTACTATTAAGATAGATGAAAACTTATGGATAACAGTACTGACTTTATCAGGAATAGAAGGAATTGGGACCACTGGGAAATGGACAGTAAGCATGCTCTGTATGCAATGATCCTTCATATGTCACTGGATTCTTCAATCTCATTTTGAAACTAACAGTGAAAATTAGCAGTTGATATCTGGAACCTGCACATATAATTAAGTGAGATTTAGACAGGCACATGAATGTGCAAAGCTTAGAAGAATAAGGACCTAAAGTGAGTAGGTGAGATTATGGCAAAAAAGTTAATAGTTATTTCTGTGCTGTACCATGAGACCAAAGGAGCAGAAGGCTCCCATCGAGTCCCCTCTACCATTCCACCATGACCTGATCCATTTTCCCATTGAGCCCCACTCGCCTGCTTTCTCCCCATAACCTTTGATAACCTGACTATTCAGATACCTATCAATCTCTGCCTTAAATACACTCAATGACTTGGCCTCTACAGTTGCCCGTCATAGCAAATTCCAGAGGTTCGCCACTCTCTGACGAAATAAATTCCTTTGCATCTCTGTTTTAAATGGGCATTCTTCAATCCTGTACTTGTCCCCTCTTGTCCGAGACTTCCCCATCATGGGAAGCAACTTTGTCACATCTACTCTGTCCAGGCCTTTCAACACTCAAAATTTCAAGGAGTACAGTCCAAAAATTGTCAGGCGCTCCTCATATGCTAATCCCTTAATTCTAGGAATCATTCTTGTGAATCTTCTCTGAACGCGCTCCAATGCCAGCATAAGGGGTCAAAAACTGTACCCCATACTCTAAGTGAAGCCTCTCCAGTGCCTTATAATGCCTCAGTATCATATCCCTGCTCTTATATCCTATTCCCCTAAATATGAATTCTAACATTGCATTCACCTTCTTCTCCACCAACTCAACCTGGAGGTAAAACTTTAGGGTATCCTACGTGAAGAGTCCTAAGTCTCTTTGCACCTCCAAATTTTGAATTTTCTCCACATCCAAATAATAGTTTGCCCTTTTATTTTTTCTACCAATGTGCATGACCATACATTGTATTTCATTTGCCACTTTTTTGCTACCCCTCCACTATCCAACTCCTCAACAACAAACTCAATCAGGGACTCATTTAAGGACTCTTATTTTGCACTTCATTGTTTTTTTAAAATCTCTGTATTACAAAGTCAGCTTGTTTACATTTCATTATTTGTTTACATGTGTATATGGGTAAGGTTTTATTTTGGCACTACCAATAAGTGGTAATTCTGCTTCACCCACAGGAAAAAGAGTAAAAGAGTCTCAGGGTTGTGTGTGATGTCATGGATGTACTCTTTCTTGTAATTCCATGGGTTCTCATCTTGTTAAGCAGTCACATGTTCAGCCCATTGTCAAAGGCCTTTTGAAAATCCAAATATACAACATCCACTGCATCTCCTTTATCTAGCCTGTGAGTGGTTTCCTCAAAATATTGCAATAGGTTTCAGGCCAGATTTTATTTTAAAGAAATCTTGCTGACTTTGGCCTATCTTATCATGCACCTCCATGTACTCTGTAACCTCATCAATGACAATCAACTTCAACAACTTTCTATCCACCTATGTTGGGCTTATAGGTCTATAATTTCCTTTCTGCTACCTCCCTCCCTTTTTAAATAGTGCAGTGACTTTTGCAATTTTCCAGTCTTCTGGAACCATGCCAGAATCGATTGATTCTTGGAAGATCATTACAGTGCTTCTACAATTTTTATAGCTACTTTCAGAAACCTAAGATGCATTCCATCTGGTCCGGGAGACTTATCTACCCTTAATCAGCTTCCCAAGCTCCTTCACTCTGGTGATCATGACTGCACTTACCCCTCTTCTCTGACACCCTTGAAAGTGTCATATCCTGCTAATGTCTTTCACAGTGTGACTGATGCAAAATACTTTTTAAAAATATTTATTTTCCAAACAAATTCAAACAGTTATCAACATTATCAGTGTTGATGTTAACAGTATCAGCATTGACTACAATTTACAATTATTAATTTTATACAGTTCTGCAGAGTTCCTCTTTTCATCCCCTTCCCTCCCCAATCCCATATTTAACACGTAACACTTAACTAACCACAGTTACACACAATATTAAAGACACATACAAAAAATGTATGAGACATATATTAGGTCTTTATGGATTTTTCATGACATGGCGGCCAGTGCTCAGGCTGTTTTCTCCTCTTGGCTTTTCCTGGTTAGGATAGGATGGAATCCACTCCCCCACCGATTGAGGGAAGGTAGGGCGGCGAGGCATGATGGTCCACACTATAATCGTGCTTCTATGGAATTTAAGTATGGCTGCCAAATTTTTTTAAAAAGTGTTTTTTTTTTCTTAAGTTGTAAGTAATTTTGCCAGGGGAACACAACTTTGCACTTCTGTATTCCAGCAAGTAATGCTCAGGCAGGTGTTAGATTTCCAGGTAACCTCTATGCACTTCCTGGCCTCTGCCAATATGAATTAGAACTGATGCAAAATACATTCAGTTCCTCTGCCATGTCCTTGTCTCCCATTACAATTTCTCCAATTTCTATCAGTCCAATATATACTCTTGCCTCTTTTTTACTCTTAATATATTTTAAAAACCTTTTGGTATCATTTTTGATATTATTTGCTGGGTTCCTTTCAAAGTTCATCTTTTCCATCCTAATGGCCTTCTTAATTACCTACTACAATCTTTTAAAAGTTTCCCAGTTCTGTCTCTTCTCACTAATTGTTGCTTTTTTTTAATGTTCTTTCTTTTGCTTTTGCTTTGGATTTGACTTCTCTTCTTTTTCTAGATTCTGCAACATGCAGCAAAAGATGATGAAATCTATCCCCCTGCCTGGAGGGACACCTTGGACACAAGCAGCCAACAGACAGTAATCAAGGAGACCAAGAATGAATCCTGATAATATCCTCATATCTGGATGCCATAGTTGGAGAGTGTTAGGAACAGGGTAAAGGGATCTTTGGACATCAATGGTTACAGAAAATGTCTGTGTCTGTAGACTTCCTCAGGAAGATAGATCCTTATACAGTTCCTGTAGAAAATGCATTACTCTTGTGATCCATAGCCACACACAGATAGATGATGTGGAAACCTTTACTGCTCCAAAAATATGTTTTCCATATTGCGTTCTGCACTCATGGTTGCACCCAACAATGATGACAAATCCCAGTGCAGAGATGTCTCTTGTTCTTCATTGAAATCAATGCACATTAAATAATTTCTTCCCAATACAGTCCTAGTGAGCTTTCTGATATTAAGTTTGAGCACCAGATTGAGAGAGACATAGAGGAGATCTATGTGGTCACTTCTGTAGTGGTTGTGTGCAGAATCATGCTGTCAACCACAGGCTGAGAGAGCATGGAGCACGCATATGTCTGGCTCCTGAAGCATACAGATGGGCTTCCATCAGATTTATCTGGAGTGCCATGCCACGAAATAGTCAGTGAGGCAATTTTCTCTAATTTTAGGTAGCAGCAGAGGCCAAGACGATGGTGGTTAAGTCGGGAGCCACACCTCTCCCATCCTGATCATGCCAAGTAGTTGGGAGGCAGATGCAACTACAGCAGAGCCTGAGGCAGCTGCAATTAAGTTGTGAAGCAATGGTGCTGTAAGGCAAGTTTTCCTTGTGCTTGACAGCCAAAGACCTCCTGCCAGGCCACAGATGTCGATCATTTCTAATAGCTTAAGGAATTTGGACAAGAGGTCAAGAAGGTGCCATGGAGAACAGGCAGCTGTATATAGTGTCTTAAATTTGAGTCTGGGAACGGTGGAGGCTGCTTTATCAAAGGATATTCCTTGGCCACTCACTGCCTGTTTCTTTTCTTTTACAAAATGGCACTGGGACACTGTGACTCTCTGCTAGACTTTGAATGGCGTGCAAAAGAAAGCTTTTCACTCTATCTCAAAACACATGACAATAATAAATTATTTAAAATCTAAAGTTATTGTGACAAGGAAACTGAAAGTCAACAGCACCTTGACCTTCATGGAAAGAACAGCACAGGCATAGGAACTTGGCCATAGATTACTGCCTTGAAAATCCTGATGGCGAATTCATTGTTCTTGAGAAAAATCTCGTCAGGATGCGGTATCTCTGAAGATTCTGAGGAACTCTGGAGATTGACATGTTCTTGCCTCCTCCTGAAGTGCCCAACCTTCTCCTGGTTGCCATGCTTAGCCAGAGCAACACTCAGGTAATGAAGTGCAATAGATGGAATTACAATTGAGGCACCATCAAGTGAAGTAACTTGGCAGCTAGGTGGCAGTACAAAAATAAACACTCATAATTACTTATTGCACTCTCCAGGGATTTTAGAACAGGTTGGAACCATCTGCAGTTACTTAAAAAAAAAATTCTATCAGATTTCCTGATGTTAGCAAAGTGCTTCTTTAGTTAATGAAAAAGCAGAAAAATAGCAAAATGTGGCTATTGTTGCAATACAATTGTTCCACAATGGTCATAAGTTGTATCTTTCTGCTCCAATTTATGTTGGTCAAAAATGGGTGTTGTGTGAATAATCAAGGAGCTGCTGGAGGAACTCCAGGCAGCATCCATGGGCAGCAATGGTCAGTCAGCATTCCAGGTTGGGAACCTTTATCGAGACTAAAGTATAAAAAATGGGTGATATAACCTTAGCCTTCCACTCCTGAACATACTGCTCTCCACTCACTCCACACCAACCTCAATTTCACTATCAAGACTGCAGGGAGGTGCAGTTGTGGTCTGATGTGCTGTCCTCTAAATCTCAGAGATCACCTCATATCTATCCCCAATAATATCAGGATATCATCTCCAAGACCATCATGGACCTCATCATTTCAGATGATATCCCAGCCACAGCCTCTAACTTGATAGTTCTCAACCCCACACTGCCCACTTCTATCTCCAACCCAAAATTCTCAAATACAGCTGTCCTGGCAGGCCTATCATTTTTTGCCTGCTCCTGCCCCACTGAACATATTTCTTCATAATTTGACACTATCTTGTCCCCACTCATACAGTACCTTCCCACCTATATCCAGGACACCACTCATGCTCTCTACTGCTTGAAGAATTCCAATTCTCTGACCATCATTAACACGTTGTGGAATTTCTTTACACACCAATTTACTCTTAGGAGGATCTTAGGACTTTTCACTTCTTTCTTAAACACTCTCCTCCGCTTGGCAGAACTTGTCCTTACCTTTAACAATTTTTATTTCATCTCCTCTTATTTCCTCCAAATCTTGGGTGTAACCATAGTCATGCATATGAACCCAGCTGTGCCTGCCTTTTTGTCAGATTTGCCCCTGTTCCAATCCTACTCAGGTACCACTCCACTCTTCCTCTCTGACATAGATGACTGAACTGGTGGTTCCTCTTTTACCTATGTTGAACTCTTCATCTTCATTAACTTTAGTGCCAACTTCCACCCTGCCCTTAAATTTACCTGGATTATTTCTGACATCTCTCTTCTTTCCTTGCTTTCTTGAACTCCATCTCAGGAGACAAACTATGCACAGACATTTATCAGAAACCCATGGACTCCTACCGCTACCTGGACGATACCTCTCTCCACCCTGTCTCTTGTAAAGCCATAATCTTTTCCCTCAATTCCTCTACCTTTACCACATCTGTTCCCAGGATGAGGTCTTCTACTCCAGGACATCCAAAAATTCCTCTTTTAAAAAAAAAGTGGATTCTTCCTAACAATTATTGATAAATACCATACCTATATCTCCTCCATTTCACATATTTAGACCCTCACCAGCCCTTAGAAGGACAAAGTCCCTTTAGTCCTCATTTTCCACTCAACCGATAGAATCCAACACATTATCCTCCGACACTTCCGCCAACTTCAGTGCGATCCTATCTTCTTCCCCTCTCTACTTGTCCCTAAATCTCCTCCTCACCTCCATCCAAGGCCAAAAATAGACCTTCCAGGTGAAGCATTCGATACACTTGGTGTGGCCTCTATATGAATCAAACCAAATGCAGGTTGGCTGACCATTTTGTTGAACACCTGCGCTCTGTTTGTGAGCCTAGGTTTGAGCTTCCAATGGCCAACCATTTTGATTGTCGCAACCATTCCTTCACAAATACATCTGTTCTCGGCTTCATCCAATGTCAGAGTGAGGCCAAACATAAACTTGAGGAAGAATATATCATATTTCTTCTGGATAGCCTTAAACCTAATGGCATGAACATAATTTTCTCTAATTTTAGGTAATCCCCATCTCTATAGGGTTCCACTGTTTTCATCGTGATTTTTCCTGCTCCTGACTGACTTTTGTCCCTAACTCTCCCCACCCCCCCAACTCTCCACACCCCCCTAACTCTCCCTACCCACCACTCCCCAACCCATGACCACTGCCTCTTACTCTCCAACCATCTCTCCTATCTTCCATTCAATATCATATCACCTTTTGTTCCCTCTCCCCTACCCCAGCTTCAAGCCCCCTTCTTAGACACAATATCACCCCTTCTTCACTTTAGTCTCAATAAAGGACCATGATCCATTTCAGTCCATACAATTCACTTTATGGGTGGCACGGTTACCGTATCAGTTAGCGCAACGCTGTTAATGACAGTGATCAATACCAGGGTTTGAAACCCAGCTATCAGTAAGGAGTTTGTACGTTCTCCCCATGCCTGCATGGGTTCACCCTGGGGGCTCTGGTTTCTTCCCACCCTCCAAAACATACCAGGGGTTGTAGATCAATTGGGTGTGATTCGGCAGCACTGGCTCGTGGGCTGAAAGGGCTTGTAACCGTGCAATATGTCTAAATTTATGAACTGTATGTCTAAATTTAAAATTTTAAGTTCCTCCAGAAGCTCATTGTTTGCTCAAGATTGCAGCAATTTTTCTGTTCTCTGTGAAGTGAGGAATAAAAAAGTGAGAAAAACGGTGTGTTAGGCATGAAATATGAAAAGTGCATGGAAACAAAATCCAATTTCACATCTGGCACAATTTTACAATGAAATCATCTCCAGACCAGTCCAAATATAGTCAAAATACCACTGCAGAATATCACAAAATAAGCACTATGCAATCAAAATTCGATGCTATATTTTCTAATCTTTGGACTAATCCTCAAGGCCAATTAATTTTGTACTTATTTTCCTATATCTTACATTCATATTATCAGTGTTTGTCAGGATGCAAGAAACTTATCAAAATGCTTTGCATCAACAACATGAGTTTCAATTGTTCTAGCTCCTTTTCATAACCTAAATGTTGGATTAATCTTGGATTCAATTGCCTGAATTCTATCCAACACATAATAAGTAAAATATCCAAAGCCACATGGATTATCTGAAGTATCAGGTTAGAATAATTTGTTCTGATTTATAATTAAATGCCCTTGAGATACATTTCAGTGCTCCATTAAATTTGCCGATAATAGCCTCATATTGACCAGCTTCATTCAGCTAATTGTCAATAATGACACCAAAATCCTTTTATTACTCCAGCTTTATAGTTTGACACACTTCAGCATATTCATGTTTTCCATCCTAATATAGATACATTTATATCCATTTACATTAAAATCTGTCTGCCACTCATTAGTCCATCCGTGATTTTAATCCAAATTGATCTGAATGTTGTTGATCTCCAGTGCAGTATTTTGCTGTGCAAATGTTTTAATCATATAAGTTATCTTTATTAACAAATGTTGTATTACTTAAAGTATTCCCTTCATAAACACATGAAATGTGTGAATTACAGTGAAAAGCATTCCACAATCCAGCTGAACTTCTGATAAATAAATTTCTTCTCTAAACTCTATTCATCCCAATATATCTTGACTACAGTTTTATCAATATCACAAGGATCACTACTTTCTGAATCTTCAGATCATTTTTATTACCCGTGTTTTCATGGTAGAAATTTGGATTACATTCTAATTCAATACGTATTTTCCTGAGACCTCAAAATTGAGTGGCAATGTGACTCATTATTTTTCTTACTTTCTAAAATGTATATTTTATAATATGACTGGCATCAGAGTCATATTTTGAACCTATCCCTCCTCTATCCTACTCTTTCCAATATATTATTGTCCGTGGAGATTCATAGGTTTATCAGTTTGTAAGTGAAAACTTCATGATTCTTTATCTTGACAATCCCATTTTTCATAATCTGAACTGTGAATCATGAATTGAAACATGACCAGAACTGAAGTTGCCTAAATGTTAGGAATTTGCTTTCTTATATATACTTTGCATCTAATGCCATAATGTGTGTTATCATACAGATGAATGAATTTCAGAAACTTGTTATTGCTCTGCATTGATGCAAAATAAAATTATAATCATTAATCCACATGATTTTGAGCATCAAATCCAACATTTAAATCCCTTTTACTTGAATCCTATTAATGAAATGGGATTGAATAACATCTAATAACCTTTTTCTAATTTACTAGTTATTTTCTTGCTATTTTGTGAAACAGAATATGCAACAAGGTTTGAATGGAAAGAAAATGGACCATGTGCATTGCCTAAACTGGTACAGTTGAAGTCTAAAATCCTGACTGGTTGGGGATTGGCTCAGTCCAGATTTTCAAATTTTCCAGATTCTCAGGCAGTACTTTTAAAATTCAAATTTAAGGAGGAATAAAGAAGAAATGAACAGGTAAATTTTGATAATTTATTCAATAGCAAATACCGATATTAAAGAAAAATCAAAGTCAACAAGTATGGTCACTTGTTGTCACTGAGCATCTGTTGGACTTACACATGCACACACTCACACAAAAGCCCATTCATTTTAAAAGGGTTTTCTAGAAGTCCGGATTCTCAGGTGGTCTGGATTTCTGCCATCCGGATTTTTGGACTTATACTGTACAGGGCTATCTGAACCCAAAAAGTCCCAGAATTTGCCCTAGTAAAGCCTAACTTTCCCATTTTCTTAGTGTTTTTACTTGCCAGAAAGTGTGAGAAATCAAAAGTGAAGTGGAAGTGAAATGTACCTGGGGTTGAGCTTAATTGTGTTAAATTGGACATATGAACTGAAATGACCTGTTATTGTGCTGTATGTCTAAATTTTAAAAAAAATTAAAAAATATTGTCCACCAAGGCAGTGAAAGCCAATACTGATACTAATGTCACTTTTTATTGTACTGAAAATTAGGCTGCTTCAGTAATGGGAGAGAACTACCACTGAAGATTTTCATCAATTAGAACTCTCTGAATGAGTGAACCAAATGTAGTATGGTAAATTTACACTACAACTTTCTATACTATGTACAAGCTTTGCTTTAGTATGACATAATATCACTCACAGTTTGTCTTTGCCATAACTTATACCCTGACAGAAAATGGTGGCATGTTAGTTACAGTTAATTAAAATTTTAACAACTGGAAGAGAAAAAACACAGATGGAAGAACCACTGAAAACGCTGTGTGTTACATGAGAAGCAACCAGAGAGGGAACGCAAGTGTTAAAGTCCAAGCGAACTCTTCACAGGCAAACGATTAATTCCTAGAGAAATCAACATTAACTTGCTTGGGAGATAGCACTTTAGCTTAAATGGTCAAATCCTTGGTCTGCATGAGACCTTTACAAACAGCCAAGCTTCTGCAGTATCTTTTATGAAGCTTTTTTATCTGGTGAGTGTATTATTTCTGGGCCCGATAAAGGGAGTTTGGAAAGGATTAGTAGCTCTGCAGAAAGGACAAAGAAAATGTTTTCTAATAAATTATTCACAATCTCACAATTCCTTCTGATGTTCAATTTTGAATACTTTGCTTCAGTGCTTTTGGTTCTTACATTTTCAAGTTGAGTCATTCACATACAATCTACCTCCAGAGAGCAGCAGAGGTCTCAAACCATGCTGTTTCAGATAATGACACCAATTAATAACTTGTCATAATTCCGACTCTGAAAAAGAAGCCTTAAAAGCTCACTCTTCGCACTCAGGGCAGGGAATGATACCTAGCAAATGATGTCCAGGTGCTGTGCAGGTTTAGGAGTCCAACAGCAGGCTATTAATGCAAGAAACTTACCAAGTCTATCACGCTGTTGGAGCACTTATTTTAATACAATTATGCAAAAAAATACATTCCTTGTCGACAGTGGAGCTTCTCAGTAAATTGCTGGGGCTTCATAGTCTTTACTTACATAAATCATGTACATTTTTCTCTGGCAACCCATATACATTGTATTCGCAGATTTAGTGGCATTTCAAATAGATAAACACAAGCAACATCTATCAAGGCTACAAAAAAATAGACGGGATTAGTGGTGGTGAGGAAGAAGTGGGGGAGGTGGCTTCGTCACAACCACAGAATCCAAATCCTCAGCATCTCCATTTACCTTGAGATAAATATATTCCTGTGACCACCAGAGCACAGGGTGACAAATCACCCCAGTCAGCTGGGTTGTGCAAGTGCTTATTGGCCTTTCTTTAAGTGGTCTAACCCTTCAATGAAAAGAATGGAGCTTGTCAAGCAGGACCAGATTAAAGTTAAAAAAGAAATGATCTGTTATTAGAAAATACCTACAGAGAATACCTAGAAAGGAAATTAATATGAATTCAATTTCTCCCTCTAGGAATAATTGAATACTAGATTTTTTATTTTAAAATAAGTTAGTTTTTTAAAAATAGCTCTTATAAAGTTACTCTCCTTTTTTGCGAGCTTATGTTAAAACAGTGTTTAATTGAATCGTTTTGCAATTAAATATGTGAATGTCACGAGTTGATTAAAACAGTTCTATTTTGAAAATAGCCATTAGGTTTTGACATTTTCATTGCTCTTTTTTTTAAAAGAAAATCATTTATAAGTTTTAGATTTTCACAAACTATGTTTTTGGGTTGACTTTGCCTCCTGATAAAATGATAAAGTGTTCATTGAAGACTGAGATAAATGAAATACTGAAAATTTTGCTTTATTTTAGAAGTATGTCACGCATAAATAATCTTCTGACCTCAACTTTCAGAACTGTATAAAGTATTGAAATGAACTATCTTTGAATTATTATTAAACTCTAAACCATTAAAATAAATAATACATTTCAATTTTTTTCCAGGCTTCAAAAAAAATCGGGTTCAAGTTTCTTTATAAGTAGAATAATTGAACAGAGTTACTCTACAAAATTCCCAGACCAAATGTGCCTTGGATAATGAACAAATATTAGTCCATCAAATTGATCTGATTATTTGAGAAATTCACAGTGGAGATCTTGTTCGATAATGTTCATGCAGGGAAGAGAACTATTTGTCAGTAATTGGGTTATTCAGAGGGTCTAAGTGAGACTTTCATCAATGTCTTGTGGTGGGAATTGCCTGCACGTTGAACTTATAGGTGATAGATCTTGCTGCTTACAAATCTTAAAAATGATGAGGGTATTTTAAGGAAGTACAAAAAAAAGTTAAAGAATATAGCAAGAAATACACATTTGGGAAACTATGGTGCGCATTTGTGCACCAGTGATGAACAGTGGAAGATTTTAAATCAATGCATTTTTGAGGACTTATAATGAAAGCAATAAATTAAAACGATAAATTTTAATTTAAGATTATTGTTAAGATCTGCAAGATAAGAGAAGCTGGCAAGCATTAGGAATGGAAGGGAAGCAAAAGAAACTGGTTTTCTACTAGTTTCACAGAAATTGCCACTGCACTGAGGGCACATACCTTTCCTGTTTCCTTGTGTGGATGTGAAGCTACTGAAGCTTCAACATCAAAAAGAGAGACAGATGTGCACACAGTCCAGTTTTCATCCGCTGTCCCGTTTTCCCATTCCAGCAGCTCTTTCTCAGTCCTCAGATGAATGTGTGGATTCTATTCTTAGTTTGTCTGAACTCTTTCCAGGTTGAGAGAGCAGCTGTGACTACATTGTACTAATATTACCTTTCTTCAAGCACACTAGGTTGCAAAGGTCACATTCATGTGGCATTCTTCATCATTTGGCTACTAGTCGTCAAAACCTTTTTCCTGCTCTGTACTTAGATTTAAAAAGAGACTTGCCTATTAGGCAGTAAACTGAAGTGAATTATTGCAAGTTGTGACTGTTTAGTATGAAAATCTCTCACCATGTAATTTGATAACATGAGCAATTTTAAAGTTTAAATAATATTTCCCAGGCAATTTCCTTTCTGATTTTCTCTTATTATTCCTTATGATATGAACCTTTGCCCAAGCACAATGCCATTGATTCTGAAAGTGCCTCGGTACACAACCAAAATGGCTATTTAGTCATAGCTTTGGTAACAGAGAAAAAAGGGAAAGCTCTTCTACCACACCATTGAACTTGGTCAAGGTGATTCTGTCAACGATAGGTATACTCATCTGACATAAATTCTGCATATTCTTTGAATGTACTTAATAACACAACATTCATGACAAAAACTACAGCATTCTGTTCCTGACCTTTTTGCAAGATGCACATTCCAGAAAAAGATGGATGGCAGTCTCATCCCCACCAGGGCTCATTGATGGCAAGGTACAGTGGGATTAAGACTCTGGCTCTACGTGAATAATTTAATGGGGAGAGTCATTTTCTCTACCAGCCCAGCAAGGTTCTGTTGCTCATTTGAAAGTTTTGGAGATAAGGCATTCTGCCAACCAACAGACAGAATTCACCATTTTATTTTCCTGCAAAGCCTTGATACTATCTGTGCTCAGCAATGATTGAAAAACTTATGGTGAAAACCTTTACAGCACAATCCAACTAAATCATACTATCCATGGCAACATGGCCAGACCCATTTTGCATAACCTCAGGTCAAATGAAACCCAAGCATGTGGCAACATTTTGTGTTTACATATACACAGTCTATGCGCATCTTGATTCAACCATATATAAAAATAGCCATCAAGATGAGGGCATTGTTGGATATATTCCCCTCTCCTATTACCAGCCATTTTGTTGAAAAATTGGACATCAGTGGACATAAACCATTTTGGATCTTCAAATGAAATCAAAGATAGCTGAGGTAACTGCTACAATGTAGCTAAGGAATATGGACTAGATCTGTTCCACATGCAGCAACACTGGAAAAACCTCATATATGCTTGATGAACCATCAATTACTCCAAAAGACTGAAGTTGTGCAAACTGATAGGTTTTTATTAGCTATAGAACAAAAACACATCCATGTTGTTTGACTGCCCTGCACTGAAGAGGCTGTGGAACAGGCACCTTTATTCAGGAGCCTGAGAGAGGGGCCACAGGTAAAGTCGCCAATGGGAGTGTCCAAACAGATAAATATATACATATACAGTGGTTTACCACAATGCAGATACAGTTCTCTTTGACAATAGAGATGGAAAGTTATTCCTACAATTTCAAGTTCAAATTTATTAATCAACTGATTGTACACAAGTACAATTCAATCAATATATTAGTGTTCTCCGGTCTTCAGTGCAAAATTATGCAAGCACACACACAGACAAACAATACATATGCAGTACATATACATATATATGAATAAATAAAGTTTGTTAATATATAATAGAGTCCTGGAGAGTTTGTATGAGCAGTTCATCAGTTATTCAGCAGGCTCACTCCCCATTGAAAAAAGCTATTTCTCAACCTGGTGGTTCTGGCTCTGATGCTCCTGTATCTCTTTCACAATGGGAATAGCTGAAAGGTGCTGTGTGTAGGGTGATAAGGGTCCTCAATAGTTTTGTGAACCCTCTTCAAACAACGATCCTGCTAGATCATTCTTGAAAAATGATTCAGGCCAGAAATGGCGACTTCTTTTCGAATTCTATGAAAGCTGCACAATGGAGTAAGTTGAATCTGTATCAAAGGCATTTTAGGCAAGGACAACCCTCCTCATTCCAATTTTGTTATTTTCCTTATTCCAAATATTAATCAAGTGTTCCAACAAAGGTGCTTTCCTCTCCCCAGATAATAATTTTGATTCCCATTTATATATATAAAGTCTTCTGATATTCTCTCTCCTGTTTTATCAATTTATATTTTAATCCATGTTGGACTTTCTCCCTCAACAAAAAATGAAGCCAGAACCCTAATTTGAACGACCTTATAGTAATTTTTTTAAAATTTGGTAACTGTAAACCTACTAACTCAAACTTCCATGTAGTTTGTCTAAGGAAACTCTCAACAGAAAATTTCTTATATATTTATTTATTTCTTGGAAAAAAAACTTTTGTGGTATTATTATTGGTAATGATTGAAATAAGTTTTATACTTGAGGAAACACAATTAACCCTACCCAATAATGTTATTGGCAGAATCTTCCACTTGTTCAAATCTTCTCCAATTTTCTTAAGGTACATAATTCAAATTATATACATTTTCTAATTTATTATCTACCTGTATCCCTAAATAATTTATTTCCATTCATCGGCTATTTAAATTACATATCCTGTTGACACTGAGTGTAATTGCCATAATAAGGGGCATAATTTCACTGAAATGTGGTGATGTGGAAATGCTGATACATAATAGACATACAAATAAATTTATCTCAGCTATGTGCACTTTATTGCAGAAGGGGACTTCTAAACAGGTCCATACAGTGATGGGAGACAGATTTAAATATTAACATCGATGAACAAAGTTGGTTAGACTTATGCCAAGATAGCATGACAAATACTATAAATGTTAGACATAGATTAGTTCAATATAACTTTTTTACATTAACTATATCTCACACCACAGAAGTTAAATAGATTGAAATCAGATTTATCAGACCAGTGTTTTAGATGTGGTCAGGAGATAGGTACTTTTTTATATTCCACTTGATCCTGTCTTAAAGTGAGATCATTTTGGTTGAACTTGGGATTTTATTTTAGAACAAGTTACAGGAATTAAATTCCCACAAAACCCAATGCTATTTTTATTATGTAATATGACAGTAGCAAGAAAACATATAGCAATAACATGGAAATCGGACACCCACCTCGGTCTGGAGTGATGGAATGCAGAAATGCATAGCTGTGTTTCTCTTGAGAATGTTACTTACAAGCTGAGAAAAAAAATAAATGTGGCAAGTGTATTTACAAATTGAGGGAATTAATTTATAGATATTTTCCCTAAGCTTCAAACCTTGTTAATCTCCTTGGAAGTATTAAAAGATACAAATAGTTATAGCCATGTGATGAGGGGTGTCCTCTGGCAACTAGGTTTCTTTTCTTGTTTTTCTTACTTTTCTTTATCTTTCTTTTTCTTATTTCTATTTCTTTTCTTTTTGGGGGGTTTCGTTTAGTGGAGGGGGTTGGGGTTTTTCTGTATAATGGATTTGATATTTATATTTGACTACTGTATTTTGCATTTTCTATGATTAAATGTATGGAAAATGTTTTAAATAAAAATTTCAAAAAGAAAAAGATAATTTGAATTAACCAGCTCCCCAGCCATTATGAAAATGGGCCCCCTACAGGTTTTAAATGGGCTGTCACCTATGTTTATTCAACATTGGCAAAGTTATGGGGCTCTGTACCAAAGATTGCATCACCCATAATTAGGAGCAGACCCCAAGGGTTGCAGGCTACAGGGTCTCAGCAGGCCAGTAGAGGGCACCAAAGTGGGAGAACCAGTAGAGGCAGGTACCATTATGATATTCAGACAGATTCATAGCTAGGAAAAGGTTAGAAAAGCACAAGTCAAACATATCCAAATAGGACTTGCTATGGTAGACAATTTGGTGACATAGATGAGTTGAACCAAAAGGCCTATTCCTCTGGTGTTTAACTCCATGACTCTCAGATCAGTTCCTATGACACCAGATAAGTCTATTGGGATATTCAGTGAGTTTATGTGGGGTGTGGAGAGAGTTTCAGATCGCTAGGTATATATGAACAAGTTTTTAGTGATCAAACAAAGAAGTGGTCCAAAAGTGGTAATTGAGCATGGCACCAGGATGATGGTACTCAGATGATCTAATTGTAGTCAAAGGGTTGTGGTAAGGAAGTTGGTGGACAGTTATTAGACAGGAGAGAAAGTAGAGAGGTACTTTGTAATTGGGATACTATTCAGAGGGGTACTTATTGATTAGATTATTGCTTCTGCACTTCAGAAATGTTCACAGAGGTGGTCTATCTTCTTTAGCGGAGCCACAAAATAATTCCAAAGATTTTGACAGACAGATGTTTGGAAGGAAGAACGGGAAAGGTAATCAAGGAGAAACAATACTGACAACAGTACTTCCAAAGACTTGACGTCTAAATTTTAATTTCAAAACCTAGAAAAAAGTAATAGAAGTGAAAATAACAGAGAACCAATACTGTACAATGAGCAGATTACAGGGATTGAAGCCATAAACCTTTTGACTCAAAGGATGACATTGATCAAAATCATTAGTTTGTGTGTTTTATGTTTATCCTCTAGTAGCCCTGCTATTCTCAATGACAAATCAAACCAAATAAATGCATTCATCATAATTCAGGATATTTTTGAATTTCATTAAATTAAACATTTCTTTTGCAATTGATTACTGTGATCTGTTCAAATTTAAGTTTAAATTTAGACATCCAGCATGATAATAGGCCATTTCGGCCCATGAGTTCGTGCCACCCAATTTACATCCAATTAACCTACACCCCCAGTACGTGAGGAAACCAAAGCCCCTGGAGAAAATCCACGCAGTCACAGGGAGAACGTACAAACTCCTGAGAGACAGCATTGGATTTGAACCTCAGACCCAAATGCTGGAACTATAAAGTCATTTCCCTAACTGCTACACCAACGGATCAGGTATGAATTAAAACCTCAAATGAACGAGGCCCAAATACTGCCAATCCAAACTAAGTCTGATCATGGTTAGTCGAAGGAGTAAAACATAAAAGTCTGCAGATGCTGTGATTGTGGTAAAAAGAGAGAAATGCTGGAGGAACTCAGGCAGTCTCACAGCATCCATAGGAGGTAAAGATATATTACCGATGTTTCGGGCCTGTTCCTCAAAGTGTCAAAGTCCAGAGCAGGCAAAAGGTCGGAATGAGTTTCCAAGAGGAGGAAGAAGGTTTAATACGTGAGAAGGGGTTTATAGTGGGCGTGGAAAATCCTGGTTGTGGAAGTGGGCATGGAGACAGAGCTGACAAAAGAAGAGTGTGGCATCATGGCGACAACTGAACTTGAGGTATGGGCGAAGGGGGACAAATGTGAGGCTTCTACTGAGAGATCAATAGGGCCAGGTGGGAGTTGTGGCAGAGATTGATCCTGTGGGTCACCTGTTTTGTCCTCCATCGAAAGCTCGATCCTGTAGGCCTCTAGGGTCAAGGTGGAGACCACGCTGGAGGCTTGATCCAGTGGGCCACTGGGAACAACTTGAGACTGGGCTCAGGCCTGAATCATCATTAATATATCTTTACCTCCTGTGGATGCTGCAAGGCCTGCTGTGTTCCTCCAGCATTTCTATATATAGATATACAGTGCCCACCATAATGTTTGGAACAAAGACACTTTTTTTCTGCTATTTGCATTGTGCTCCTTCCACAATTTTAAATTTGTAATCAAAGAATTCACATCTAGTTAAAGTATACATTTGTATATGTTTTGATTTGACCATGTAGAAATTGCAGTATTTTTTATATATAGACCCCTCATTTCAGGGCACCATAATATTTGGGACAGGGACAAATGGTCTCTCAGGTGTTTGTTTCATTGGTGCAGGTATAAGAGAGCGAAGCTTGCTTCTAAGCTTTAGATCACTTTTGGAGTCTATAGTTGTCATTTGTCAACATGAGTTCTAGAGATGTGTCAAAGAAGCCTTTATGATACTGAAAAACAAAAAAGAAAAACAGTAACAGATATTGTCCAAACCTTAGGATTACCAAAATCAACATTTTGGAACATCATTAAGAAGAAAGAGTGTACAGGTAAGTTTAGTAATTGCACATGGACTGATATTCCAGGGAAGACCTCCACCGCTGATGACAAAGGAATTCTCATCATAATGGAGAAAAATTCCCCAAACATATATCTGACAAATCAGAAACACTTATCAGGAGACAGGTGTGGACACGTCAATGACTACTGTCTGCAGAAGAATTTATGAACAGAAATACAGAGGCTACACTGTAAGATGCAAACCATGGCAAAGATGGTATGCCTTGGATCTTGGGCACTTTCTTAACACCTCCAAACTGTGCTCTTGCCATCACTCTGATACAGGTTAATCTTGGTCTTATCTGTCCACAAGATCTTTTCAAGAATTGTGCAGGCTCTTTTAAATAATTCTTAGCAAATTGAAATCTTCTGTGGCTAAATAGTGGTTTGCATCTTGCAGTGCAGTATTTATGGTCATGAAGTCATCTGTGGACAGTAGTCATTGCCAGTTTCTGATCTGTTGGACATACGTTTGGTGAGGTTTTTTCTTCATTATGATGAGAATTCTTCTGTCATCAGCAGTGGAGATCTTCCTTGGAAGACCAGTCCCTTTGTGATTACGGAGCTCACCAGTAGGCTCTTTCTTCTTAATGATGTTCCAAACTGTTGATTTTGGTAATCCGAAGGGTTGGATGATGTCTCTTACATTTAATGAAAAATGGAAACTGCAGTCTCCAAAGGTGATCAAAAGCTTAGAAGCAGGCCCAGCTACCTACACCAATGAAGCAATTAAATCTACCCGATTAATCACAAATACCTGTAAAGTCAAATGCCCCAAGCATTATGATGCCCTTAAATGAGGGGACCATGTAGAAAAAGGGCTGTAATTTCTGCATGGTCAAACCAAAATATATATAAATAACCTTGAATAAAATCTGGAATGTGCACTTTAATCACACGTTAATTATGCGAGCTCTCCACTGGCCACCGTGACAGAGGTGCACCAAAGAAAAGGTACAAGGACTGCCTAAAGAAATCTCTTGGTGCCTGCCACATTGACCACCGCCAGTGGGCTGATATCGCCTCAAACCGTGCATCTTGGCGCCTCACAGTTTGGCGGGCAGCAACCTCCTTTGAAGAAGACCGCAGAGCACACCTCACTGACAAAAGGCAAAGGAGGAAAAACCCAACACCCAACCCCAACCAACCAATTTTCCCCTGCAACCGCTGCAACCGTGTCTGCCTGTCCCGCATCGGACTTGTCAGCCACAAACGAGCCTGCAGCTGACGTGGACATTTACCCCCTCCATAAATCTTCGTCCGCGAAGCCAAGCCAAAGAAAGAAAGAAAAATTACAAAGTGGAGCACAGGGGCAAATAAAGGAAAAAAAATTGTCTTTGCCCAAAACATTATGTGAATGTACTATATAAATATATATTTCACACACACACACAACCTTATCTAAACCATCACTGCTACATCGGGCTTGGGTTCTGTGATCAAGTTGTAATTGAGTAGAAAATAAGTATCAGGGTTTGAAATTCAAATTTTTAAAATAAATTTCCATTTTTACCAACTTCCATGTTATAATCTTCTTTGGCTTGGCTTCGCGGACGAAGATTTATGGAGGGGGTAAATGTCCACGTCAGCTGCAGGCTCGTTTGTGGCTGACAAGTCCGATGCGGGACAGGCAGACACGGTTGCAGCGGTTGCAGGGGAAAATTGGTTGGTTGGGGTTGGGTGTTGGGTTTTTCCTCCTTTGCCTTTTGTCAGTGAGGTGGGCTCTGCGGTCTTCTTCAAAGGAGGTTGCTGCCCGCCAAACTGTGAGGTGCCAAGATGCACGGTTTGAGGCGTTATCAGCCCACTGGCGGTGGTCAATGTGGCAGGCACCAAGAGATTTCTTTAGGCAGTCCTTGTACCTTTTCTTTGGTGCACCTCTGTCACGGTGGCCAGTGGAGAGCTCGCCATATAACACGATCTTGGGAAGGCGATGGTCCTCCATTCTGGAGACGTGACCCATCCAGCGCAGCTGGATGGATGTTATAATAGTGGCTCCACAAATGGTCTAGTTTGTACCAAATACCAATCTCTGATGTGCTTACTTGTATCAAATGTCAAATTCAATTTATTTTATTGTTTTGAATATTTGCTATCAGACAGATGAGTTCCTGACGTCTTATTGAAATCTGACATGATGTAATTTGCAGTTCCTGAGGAGTTTATGAAAAGAATATTAAAATGGTGCTGTTAAGATCTCGCCCTGGATAACAAGATCTATACATTCAGGTCTGGGATGAGTGTGATGCAAGTGAATCTAACCTCCTCAGTTTAGTTCTTTTCCATAAATCTTCATCCGCGAAGCCAAGCCAAAGAAAGAAAAAGAAAATGTAAATAAAGACCTCACTGGCTGTCTGCAAGGAGCTAGAAAATTCATTGTTTTTAAAATGCCGGTTCTACTTGTGCAAATGTGCCAGACTTCAGCACCAGAAAATAATCCTGCGGATCAAAGCCCTCTCAGCCAGGAGTACAAACATATTTCAAGGCCAAATAGGAATTCATGACTCCAAAGAGTAAAAAGCAGAGAGTTACAAGACATCAGTTTTGATTAACTATTTGAAGCGAGCAACATAATAATTAGACAAATACCAAATATTTCAGTTCTTGACAAAAAGGTGACTTTTATCACCTCTCCTAATTATTCTGAAAATATAGTAATCGTACTTCTAAAAACGTCCAGGTGTTTCCACAATTATTAGGTAGGTATTCCAGGATTTTGTTTCAGTCAGACAGAAGCAAAAGATTAGATTTCCAAGTCAGGATGGTGTGTAACATCAGGATACCTTGAAAGATTAGTGTAACAAAAAGCTGCTCTTATCTGTCCGTGATGGAAGTTAAGGAAAATGCTCATCAAGTAGCCACTAAGAGTCAATGATACCACATAATGGATACAAGAGGGGTGGCTTACCACTGAATTGCAGAGAGACCAAGATCCTGGTAAGGAAATTTGGTAGGGGTACACAGGAAGGTTGAAACCACATAGGCAGGGGGTGGGACCCAGAGCAGAAATGAGGCAGATGAGAGGGTAGGCAAATACTGACATCAATGAGAGCAAGTTTAGTAGACTGGACAGCAGGATCTCAGCAAAGAAAGAGGTAATGCCAGTGGTCTAAATTTAATTTAAGTCAATGCAAGTGACTTAATGGTAAGGCAGACAAATTCAGGATGTAAATTGCCTTGGGGATATTACAACTATAACAGAAACATGGTTGAGAGAAGAGAAAGTTGTTGGAGGTAATTATGAGGGAGAGGATATACCAGAATTTGGAGAGACAGGAACTGATCAGAGGTAGGCAGCTTTGTTTGTAGGAAATAGTGTCTCACAAATCTGTTAAAAGTTTTTTTGAAGAGGTAGCGAAGGTAGTTGAGAGCTTAAATTAACTTTATCAAGGCCTTTGACAAACTGCTGCATGGCAGGTTAGTCTGGATGGTTGGTTCATGAGATCCAATTCAAAACTGATATAGTAGAAGGATACAGCGGTTAGTGGTGAAGAACTGCTTTCCTCATTGGAAGCCTCTGACCAGTGGTGTGCTGCAGGGTCAATTGTATGTTATCTACTTTAACAATGTGAATATCAATACAGTGAGCACAATTAGTAAATATGCATATTTCAACAAATTTGGTGGCATCATGGACAGTGATAAAGAATATCTAAGTTGACCACAGGATCTAGATTAATTGGGATGGCAGGCCAAAGGATGGAAAATGGAATTTAACTCTGACATGTATGACGCGCTGCACTTTGGCAAGTCAAACCAGGCTCAGATTTATACAGTGAATGCTGATGACGCTCATCTATATTAACTAAAAGAAACACTAACATTAAAATAATATGAGTAGAACATATAAGAGAAGGAAAGGACATAGATTTTTTTTAGAACTAAGATCTCACATGGAGAAATATCTGATACGACTAAACTATAATCAAGCCAGAGGCAAAAGAATGCCAGTTGGCAATTTGCCAAAGAACTTGAGCAAGGATGACAGGAAAGGATATGTGGGAATAATTTTAGATGCATACCCAAATGCTTGGTGCATTATATGACTTGCTTGATCGAATGCAAGAGATGTCAGGAAACATGGAAAAGTCCAACTTCAACTTTCCATGAAGCAAAGGAACCACAATTTTATACTGGCCAGAGGTAATCCCTGCACATTTCAAAACTACCAGAGCAAGATGCTGATTCCACAGAAGCATTGATTGAGATTGTTCCAAGTCTGCATGCCTTTATGGAGTTTCAGGCCATTCCAGTCAGTGCTTTGCTTGTAGTTAACCAAGAGCAAATTGTTGTTCCAGTGTCTTGAAAGAGTAGGTTCTTTGTGTTGACATGGGTCTAGAGGGAGGACATGGCAGCTGTTATCCAATGCAGCCCACTGTTAAACTGTTTCTATGACAGTACCATTGGAATTTTTGAATTTGAAACTTTTTCATGATTTGATACATACCTGCAGTCCACCAATCAATAAATAGGAAGGAGACTTTTTACCCATATTCAGGGGTCACATGTAGAACATACATCAAAGCAGTAGGCCTAGTAAGTCTATCTGGAAGGCATTTACAAAGAGAGAATATTATGATGATTAATTATAAATATCACTTATGTTTATGTGGTGTTTCCTTTGGAATTTTTATTATGGATGATTGTGAATTAACACTTTTTATTTCAATTATCCAAACGTCAGTAATCCCATGAAACATGTGATCGGAGTTAAAAAGGAGACATTAGAGGTGCAACATTGTACCCTGTAATATTATACAGTAAAATGAATCCTACATTTCCTTTTATCATTCTGATGTGAGAGCACATTCTGAATGTCTCTCTTGCCCTGACCCTGTGGTCAAGATTCAATTGAAAGCGTGATGTTGGTAATCATCGCACAGACTTTCAGAGATGAAGGCAATGTGAAATTTGGTTCTGCATCCATTATTCTAGAGTCAATACAAGCAATTGCCTGGTTAGGAAACTCCATGCTACTAAAACATCCGACACCATTAATGAAAATCCTTGCTGACAGAGGTACTTTACTTATTGGACTTTATGAGAAATGACTATTAATAAATTCTGAGATATGTACAGAATTAAAATTTTGACACTGACTTGCATTTGCAGACATTTTGCTTTTCATGTTTTATGCTTTACTCTATTGGAACCAATTTCAGTTGCATCATTAATTAATTATCTTGAGTCTGTTCTATGTTCATTTGGCGATTTCACAATATTCATTTCCATTAAAAAAAATACATAGCCTTGCTGTTGCCTAAGGTTTTTGAAACCACTTCTAAATGGACTATTTTATGTAAATTAACTAACCAATTACATGGATTCTGCAGGATCTTAATTCCATACAAACTTCTTCAATTCACTGGTTTCTCACACAAAAGGATAGCTTCTAGATTCATTTATGTTCAAGGGCTGGTCAAGTATTATGGTTCAACAGCTGTACAGTCTATGATGAAATAGATATCAATCAATCAAAGACACATTGCCGTCTATTATATGACAGATAACAAATTATCAGATGTTTACACTCAAACATGGACATTAGACTCCTAAATAACAACTCAATCAGAGACTCTTTTAAGGTCTCTAACTTTGCATATTATTTATTATTGAATATCTATTTTCTGAATTTCACAGCCAGTTTGTTTACATTTAGAACCATAGAACACTACAGCAGAGAAACAGGCCCTTCAGCAATTCTAGTCTGTGCCAAACTATTATTCTGCCTAGACCCACTTACCTGCATCCAATCCATATTCCTCCATTCCCACTCCCCTCCCCCCGGCCCATTCATGTACCTAAATTCTTCTTCAATGTCAAAATTGAGCTAACATTCACCACTTCAGCTGGCAGCTCATTCCACACTCCCACCACTCACTGTGTGAAGTTTCCCAAATGTTCCCCGTAAACTTTCCTCCTTTCATCCTTAACCCATGTCATCTTGTTTGCATCTTACTAACCTCAGTGGAAAAAGTTGCTTGCATTTACTCTATCTATCCCTCATAATGTTGTATACCTGTCAAATCTCCCCTCATTCTTCTACTCTCCAGGGAAGAGCATTTTAACCTGTTTAACCTTTCCCTGTAACTCACTTCCTCAAGTCCTGGTGACATCCAAGTAAATCTTCTCTGTACTCTTTCAAACTTATCTATATCTTTCCTGTAGTTAGGTGACCAAAACTGCATACAATTATTCCAAATTTGGCCTCACCAATGTCTTATACAACTTTACCATGACATCCAACTCCTATACTCAATACTGTGATTTATGAAGGCCAAGATGCCAAAATCTCTCTTCACAACCTCATCTATCTTAACTTTCTCTCTCACACAACTCCCATTATCTCCCTGTGACCCCTGATCATTGATCTTCTTTCTTTATTTACATTTCTCTCTTTTTTATATATATCTTTTCCTGAGAATAGTTTTTGCAATATTAAATAAGAAGAAATTCTGCCTTGCCTGCAGGAAAAGAATCTCAGGGTTGTATGTGATGTCATGTATGTACTCTGACAATAAATCTGAACTTTTAAGGGCAAAGTAATTCATCTATTTTAGCAATAAAAATTATTTCCATATTTTAAATGAGGGTTACAATTTGCAACTACTATAATGCATTCCATCACAAAAGTATTCAATTTGAGATTATATACACACACATACGTGTGCGCAAAGCAAAAATACAAACATAAATTTCAAGTTTTAATTTATTGTTAACATAAGAATGTCAATTTTTTTATGCTGGAAAGGTTATGTAATTTACAAGAACGTTAACAGGAAAAAACAAGAGAAACTTGTCCGTGAACTACTCTTTGCAGACGATGCCGCTTTAGTTGCCCATTCAGAGCCAGCTCTTCAGCGCTTGACGTCCTGCTTTGCGGAAACTGCCAAAATGTTTGGCCTGGAAGTCAGCCTGAAGAAAACTGAGGTCCTCCATCAGCCAGCTCCCCACCATGACTACCAGCCCCCCCACATCTCCATCGGGCACACAAAACTCAAAACGGTCCACCAGTTTACCTATCTCGGCTGCACCATTTCATCAGATGCAAGGATCGACAATGAGATAGACAACAGACTCGCCAAGGCAAATAGCGCCTTTGGAAGACTACACAAAAGAGTCTGGAAAAACAACCAACAGAAAAACCTCACAAAGATAAGCGTATACAGAGCCGTTGTCATACCCACTCTCCTGTTCGGCTCCGAATCATGGGTCCTCTACCGGCACCACCTACGGCTCCTAGAACGCTTCCACCAGCGTTGTCTCCGCTCCATTCTCAACATCCATTGGAGCGCTTTCATCCCTAACGTCGAAGTACTCGAGATGGCAGAGGTCGACAGCATCGAGTCCACGCTGCTGAAGATCCAGCTGCGCTGGATGGGTCACGTCTCCAGAATGGAGGACCATCGCCTTCCCAAGATCGTGTTATATGGCGAGCTCTCCACTGGCCACCGTGACAGAGGTGCACCAAAGAAAAGGTACAAGGACTGCCTAAAGAAATCTCTTGGTGCCTGCCACATTGACCACCGCCAGTGGGCTGATAACGCCTCAAACCGTGCATCTTGGCACCTCACAGTTTGGCGGGCAGCAACCTCCTTTGAAGAAGACTGCAGAGCCCACCTCACTGACCAAAGGCAAAGGAAGAAAAACCCAACACCCAACCCCAACCAACCAATTTTCCCCTGCAACCGCTGCAACCGTGTCTGCCTGTCCCGCATCGGTCTTGTCAGCCACAAACGAGCCTGCAGCTGACATGGACTTTTTACCCCCTCCATAAATCTTCGTCCGCGAAGCCAAGCCAAAGAACAGGAAAATAAATAGAAAATAAAGACTGATTTCTAAAATGGGTATTATTGACTCTCTTGTCAAAATACATAATTTAAGTCTGGATTAGACCTGTATGGGCCCCAGCTATGCTTGCCTTTTTGTTAGCTATGTGGTGTAATCCATGGTACAAGCCTACACAGGCAAGGTTCCTCAACTCTTCCTCTGCTACATTGAAGACATTAGCGCTCTCACTTTGCTGCCATTTTAAAAATATTATATTTATAATTTTTCAAACTCAGTGTCAACACATAATAATCCATAACAAAAACATGCTACATTTTCCAATTATATACAAACTTCACTGTTGAGTCCAATTCCCCCCACCCCCCACATTCCCCTCCATCCCAAAATTAAATAGAAAATTGCCCTAAAAAAGAAACAGCAATAATAAATTAGCCCTCATCCTTTATTCCTGTGGCATTTTACAGTATCCCTTTAACTTCTTGACAAATTAGGGACATAAGGATCAAAAAGTAAAAACAGTTATACTTAAAAAATTCTTACGAGAAAGTCAAACAAACTCAAAGACAAAACAGTAATCGTAGGATTTGTTGGGACCCCACCACCAGCCTCCAGGTTTTTGAATTTTCATCACTCAACCTGATTAAGATGGATTTCCCCCACCCCACCCTCCACCAAGTAGAGGGTAAGTGGGAATAGGTAGAGCGACAAAGCATAAGGAACTGCATTATATCTTTGCTGCCATCTTTCACCACAACCTCAAATTCCCTTGGTCCATTGCTACACTAGCACCCACACTTCCTCCCTCACCACATTTTTGGACCCCAAACAATCCTTCCAAGTGAAGCAACAATTCACTTGTGAATATGCAGGGGTCAACTATTGCATCTAGTCCATCAGAAACTGGAAGCAGACTGGGAGATCGTTTCACTGAGCTTCTTCGCTCTGTCTGTGGCAATGAAGGGGATCTCACAGTGGCCAACTATTTCAATTCTGTGCCTAGCACCCTCACTGACGTGCCAGCCCATGGCCTCATTCACTGACAAACCAAGCCCATTTGCAAACTGGAGGACCAATTTTGTCTGGGCACTCTCCAACTGGATTGCATTTACATACAGTTCTCTGGTTTCTGATAGGCCACTACTCTGTCTCCCTCTTCTCCTTTCATCCAGCTCTCCACCCCTTCCCTCTTCATTCTGCAAGCTATCCCCTCTCCCTAACAGTTCTCAGCTTTTCTCTCTTGTGCTGTCCCAACCTCTTGCCTGTGACCCTGTGCTCATACCCCTGCCCCTCCCATCACCATTTTATTCAGGTGCCTATCTGCTTTTTGGTCAGGCCTGAAATGCCGATTATGTATCTTCATCTTTGGTACATAAACAATGCTGCGTGACTTGCTGAGTATTTGCAGCATTTTTTTGTGTAAATTACAATCACAGCGTCTGCAGATTTTCTTGTTTAATAGAATTCATTTTTGTCAGTTTTTCTTGTGAAACTGGCCAATCAGCTCAAAGAAATACAGAATTTTAGGCAGTTTTCTACCCTGGAGTTATTTCCACAAGAAATTGGATTGAGACCATCTAAACTAATTTCCCCAGAGTCTGCAGTGGCCATGACAAACAATGAGAGAAAGAAGACATTTTGTCTATTTGGGCGAGATTGAATCCCAGTTTATTTTTCAATGGAATTACATTATTAGAACCAAGTGTGCCATCAACTCCAGATTATTTCTGCTTATATACAGATGCTTGTTTCTAAAACAATTCTGTTTACTTTAGGGGAGGAATCCAGACTCGTATGGCGTAATAGTGTGGATCTCCCAGTGGCTACCCATTTCAATTCTCCATCCCATTCCCTTGCCAATATGACTGTCCATGATCTCATGCACTGCCAAACTGAGACCACTGTTAAATTGAGGGAACAACACCTCATCTTCTGACTGGGCATCCTCCAACTGGATGGCATTAATATTGACTTCTCTGGCTTTCATTAAAACTCCCCCATCTCTTTCTTCCCCCATCATCTTTCCTTTCCCTGTCTCCTTTCGCACAGACACGATCAATTCTCACGTAGTCCTTTATTATATTCAATTAACACTTTAATTCACTGTCTATGTTTTGTTCAGATGGCTGGCTCCTCTCCTGACTCCACCCTCACTTATCCCAATATAAACCCTAGTTTTCCCACCTTACCTCAGATTCACCTGAGGACTATTGAATCAACTGGCCATTGATTGTAAGCTATTAAAACTGTGTTTGTACTCCTTCACTTGTCTCTGAGTGCATTTATTCGCTTTACAATTGATCTGGATTCCTCCCCTATTGTTTGAATTCTAAGATTTTCTGATATATCCTGCTGGTGTAGCAGGCCAGCTCATCCCCACACACGAGGGGCCGAATCACTGTAGCGAATAGCCAGTGCGGTAGGGCATGGGGCTTTCCCCCACTGTGCAGAAGTTCCAGGCTGCAGGAGCGCATTACTAGGGTAACAGCCAGGCCTCATTATGACTTCACACCCATGAGCCTGCCACCTCCCCTAAAAGAAATGCAAGTGGTTTGAATAAACGGCAGTTACTGGTTTACTTGCTTGGTGTGGACAGCATTTATTTCGTCAGCTCTGTCTTTAGCAGTGCTACACTTCTGCCTCTTTTGTTTTTTCCTTGAAGAAGAGCTCAGGCCCAAAACTTCAGGCCCAAAACTTTTCCTTTAGATGCTGAAAAGACTGGCTGAGTTCCTCCAGCATTTTGGTGTGCTTACAATGCTGGAGAAACTCAGCAGGTCAAACAGAGTACTTTATATAGCAAAGATAAACATACATAACCAACCTTTTGGGCTTGAGCCCTTCATCAAGGTAAAATTTATCTTTATCTTTGTTATATAAAGTTCACTGTGCAGTAAACTGGAATTCACTGTCTATGGGTAGATTAGACGACTGGCTCCACCCCCATCAGTCCTGATATAAACCCTGTTTTCCCACCTTACCTCCAATTTACCTGAAGACCATTGTAGATAACAGCCATTAATTGTAAGCTAATAAAAGCATCTTTGTGAGTACTATCAATCACATTACAATTTTATTACCTTACTTTTGGAAATGGGATGGAATCCCTATTGAAGCCAGACATGCTCCAGGTTGACCCTCTTCCCCCAGAGGCCCCATTAGAATTCGCCTACAGATTGGAGTGCTTCCAGTCTTACCTAATGGCCACCTAAAATGTCTTCCACTTCGACAGCCTCCAGAGATTGTCCCTCCTCTCCTGATTTGGCCCCAAAGGAAACACAGTCATCAGGGACTGTGCGACATATGAGACAGCCATTGAAGGCCTAAAGGCCACTACATGAGGCCTCGGAACGACATACTGGCGAGACATTGACTTCCTCAACGTCGACAATGACCAGGTGAATCTCTGGACAACTATGTTCTGGAACTACGGACACTGACGAGAAAGTTCCACTATGAAGCGGACTCAGCCCGGGTGAAAGAAGAAGAGCAAGTCTGGGATACACTCATGGCAGGAGTGAGATCGAGGTACGCGAGGCAACGACTGTTAGAGTTGCGGAAGAAGGACCTTGCCAGTACCCTCGATCTGGAAGAATCTTTTGAACAGGCCCAACTGAGAGCGGATGACCTCTCTAACAAAAGTGGTGCCTTCTCGGAAGACCAGGCCTGCAGAGTGTAGCCATCCCCAATACCGACTACTGTGGCCACACCAGGGATGCTACTTCTGCGGACAAGTCAAGCATCCCAATGCCACATGCCCCGTGAAGGATTCTGTGTGTTCAGGATGCGGTACGAGGGGACACTGGGCGAAAGTCTATCAGGCCAAGAGGAACCCCAGGAAGGTGATCACATATGCAACCCCCGAACTGTCATATGCCCTGTGCTCAAGCTCAGAAGTGCAGGTCCCTGCCTCTCCATGCTGCTCACTGCCGCCGTCTTGCTGCTCCTCGTGGTCGACACCATTTTCCTGGCCCTTGGATCAAGACAACATCGACAGGGAGAGCAATGCAGCCTCCAGAGCACTGGCATCAGTTGACCTCGACCAGGCAAAGCCCCACCAGCTGAACAACTTGACGATGGAGATGAGGGTAAATGGTCATCTGACAGATTGATTCATAAACACTGGCTCAACTGAGAACTTTATAAATTCTGCGACTGCTTGGCAGTACAACTTAAAGGTTTACCCTAGCGTCACAATTGTATTTGGCGACTATTCAGGGGGGGAATTTTGTAAGTTCCGATTGTATGTATTGGAGGATTTGTGTGCTTCTGTGTTGCTGGGCCTTGACTTCCTGTGTCACCTTAAAAGCATGACCATGGAATACTCAGGCCCACTCCCTCCAATTATGATGCAGAACGGAAGGTCCCAAAAGCCTGACATGTGGTCTCTCCACACTGAATATCGAAGCCCCTCCCTTGTTTCAGAACCTAACCCCCAACTGTAAGCTGATAGCCACAAAGAGCAGGCGATATAGTGCAAAGGACTGAGAATTTATTAGAGCCGAAATGCAGCGGCTGCTTAAAGGAAAAAAAATTGAACCCAGTAACAGCCCGTGGAGGACCCATGTCTTAAGGGGGAGAAAAGCCCAGGCTAGTGATTGACTTGAGCCAAACTATTAATCGCTTCACACTCCTGGATGCATAACTCCTCCCCCAAATCTCGGATATGATGAATGAAATTGCACAGTACTGGGTCTATTTGACCATTGACCTGAAAGCTGCATATTACCAGCTACCAATCCATTCAGAGGATCGTCCCTACACAGCATTTGAGGCAGATGGACGGCTTTATCAGTTCTTGAGGGTCCCTTTTGGTATTACGAACGGAGTCTCAGTCTTCCAGAGGAAGATGGACGAAATGGTAGAAAAGTACGAGTTAAGGGCTACCTTTCCCTATCTCGGCAACGTCATCATTTGCGAACACAATCTGGAGGACCATGACGCCAATCTTCAGAAGTTTTTCCATATAGCCAAATCCCCAAACGTCACATACAATGTCAGTAAGTGTGTGTTCTGGTCTAAACATCTAGCTATCCTGGGATATGTGGTGGAGAATGGCGTCATTGGCCCAGACCACGAGCATATGCGTCCCCTCTTAGACCTCCTGATCCCAAGGACCATGAAAGTTTCAAGGAAGTGCCTGGGCTTCACATACTATGCACAGTGGGTACCTCATTACACTGACAAGGTCCGCCCCCTTTTAAAATCCACCTTCTTTCCATTATCAGCCGAAGCCCAGGCGACTTTTAACTACATCAGGAGCTATGGCCACCATGTATGCAGTGGACAAATACACACCATTCCAGGTGGAGAGTGTTGCTTCCATTGTAGCTCTGGCTGCGACCCTTAACCAGGCGGGCAGGCTTACAAGGCCATGAGCTCTGAAACCCTTCAGTGGAGAAAGAGGGTCAAGTCATTATGGAGACGTTACCTGGCCGGCAGGAAATTTACACTGCTCACTGATCAGTGATCTGTAGCATTCATGTTCAATAACACAAAAAGGGGTAAAATAAAGAATGACAAGATTGCTAGGTAGAGGAATGAACTCTCCACCTATAACTATGAGATAGTGTATAGGCCAGGTACACTCAATGAACATCCAGATGCCCTATCGTGAGGAAGTTGTACTGCTGCACACACCAGTCAATTGAGGTCAATTCACGACAAGATCTACCACTCGGGCATCACCCACACGGCTCATTTCGTCAAGGCACGCAACCTGCCCTTCTCTATTGAAGACATCAGGGAAGTGACCAGGTCATGCCAGGTCTGTGCTGAGTGCAAACTGCACTTCTACCACCCTGACAAAGCACACCTGATAAAAGCTTCCTGCCCCCTTCAAACGACTCAGTGACAATTTCAAGGGGCCGCTTCTTTCCACCAAAGGAAATGTGTACTTTCTTAATGTTATTGATGAGCATTCATGTTTTCTGTTTGCCATCCCCTGCCCAGACACCAGCACCACCACAGTCATCAGAGCTCTGCACTCCATTTTTACCATGTTCGGGTATCCCAGCTATATTCATAGTGACTGGGGCTCATTATTTATGAGCGAAGAGCTACACTCATACCTGCTCATAAGAGGCATCACCTCAAGCAGGACAACTAGCTACAACCCCAGGGGAACAGACAAGTTGAAAAAGAGAACGCAATGGTTTGGAAAGCTGTGAAGTTAGCTCTCTGGTCCAAAGGTCTTCCAGACTCACGCTGGCAAGAGGTTCTGGCCACTGTGCTCCACTCAATAAGATCTCTTCTCTGCACTGTGACCAATGCAATTCCTCACGAACTAATGTTTGCATTCCTGAGGAAATCCATGTGGGGATCACTCTTCCAGCATGGCTAACAGCCCCAGGTCTGGTCCTGCTGATAAAGCACATGAGGAGAAGCAAAACTGACCCTCTGGTCGAGAGAGTGCACCTACTGCATGCAAACCCAATGTATGCCTATGTGGCATACCTGAATTGCAGAGAGGACACAGTCTCAATCAGAGACCGGGCACCTTCAGGAACTGAGATTGCAGTGCCTACAATAAGCCTGGAATCTCCAAATACCCCATGCAGGGTTCCGGACAACATGTCACGCCACGACAATATGCCCCGAGTCCTCCTTTGAGTCCCAGTGTCCAAGACCCTCAGGAAGCACAGGAAGTTCTGGAAGAGCAAAGTCCACCAATTCTAAGGTGCTCGACCAGAATAACCAGGCCCCCAGACAGACTCAACGTAATTAATTGTAAAAAGCTTGTGTTATTGAACATGGTCTCAGTTTTCACCTGCAGTTTCTCTTCTGAAGGAAGGGGTGAATGCAGTGAACTGGAATTCACTGTCTATGGATAGATTAGACAACCGGCCCTTCCTCTTGGCTCTGCCCCCATTGGTCCAGATATAAACCCTGTTTTCCCACCTTACCTCCAATTTACATGAAGACCATTGTAGATATCATTAATTGTAAGCTAATAAAAGCATCTTTGTGCTCCACACAAGTCTCCGAGTATCATCAATCACATTACACACTGTTTCACCTGCTGAGTTTCTCCAGCATTGACTTTTTACTTCAACCATGGTGACTGCAGACTTTCATGGTTTACCTATATTATAAAAGACTAGGTTTACTTGCTTTAGGAAAGATAAGAATATGAATTTTTCACAAATAACAAGATTGTGAAGGACATTGATATTGGCAATTGTTACCATATAACACTTCAGTCCAGACACCACGTGCCTAAGCGTCATCGACATTTTTCCAAAAATTGTGCTGTTTTCCAAGACTGTTTGCACATTTAGCTCAGCACGTATTAGATCTGCAGCAATGGAAATACATGACCACAATGGTATTTTCAAAACAATGATTTTTATTATTAATTATTAATACCTTAACACTTTTTACTTAACTCTAAACTTAACCATACTATTGCAAATGTGTGTGTGTGTGTGTGTGTGTGTGTGTGTGTGTGTGTGTGTGTGTGTGTGTGTGTGTGTGTGTGTTAAAACCCAAACCATACAGTCTAAGTTTGATTCTGAAGAGATGATTTTAAAGTTCAGTCTAAGAAAGATTTTGTGTTGAAACTCAAAGTCTTTACTGCTGTTCAAAAGCAATTATGGAGTAAGTGTGAGGCATCAGATTTCTTTAAATTATGGCTCAAAAGCATCACAAATATCTTTTGTTAATTTGTTTTCAAAACAATTTTCTCTCTCTTGCATGAATATTTGGAATCTGTGTTCCACACGATAAATCTATCTTCTTTTCCACAGAGACAGTGAAGTCACTATTTTCTTCCACAATGATTTCACAAATCCAGGCAAGGGCTACATGAAGTGACCATACAAAAATGGACCCAATAGAATCTATGCTCTTTTCGAAAGAGACAGTTAAGTGGCTAAATTCTTCAACACCACTTTTCCAGTGTTCCTCCTTTTCATAAGGAGAACATAAGCAGCCTTTTATTACTGCATTTCAATCCTGCGTGTCTTACAGAATGGCCAGGCATCTTCTGGTTTCAAAATGTCTCTGGTTCCAGTAATATGTTTCTCTGAAATGTCTCATCACATGACAAGTGATATAATTTCTGTTCATAAGGCCTTCTTCACATTTATATGGCAAAAGCATCTCTATCCACTTAGACTTACTTCAAAAGGATGAATCTAAAACAAAAGACTCTGAGTTGTTTACACTGCTTCCACTGAACAATGGATTTATAGACAAATGGCCTCTGAGATCTGTCAACTTCTATTTCAAAAGACTCTCTGAGTATAATGGTGTGTCTGTAAAATGTAAATGTGTGACCCTACTGCAGCCCACAATCCCCTCACTTAAATAAATAAATAGATGGATATATTAAAAATTCTATAACTAAGGATTAATATTAAAACAAATCCATTACAATAATCACACTACATTGTTCATTTTGGTCAATATTTCAAGTAGTTTGCAGCTAAAAGACAAATTTCGTCCTAAATTATGTTTTTTTAAAAAACTATTTTATTCACTTCTAAACAATTAACCTTATACTCCAGCATCTCATCCATCATGTAATGATAATTACTTAACCCATCCAGAAAAATGCAAATTTCCCAGAAGAAGGGATTGGAAGTGGGAATGAAACTCATTTTTGCATCTTCTGAAATATTACAGCAGCTTCTTATTAATGGATCTTGTGAACTCCTTTCACCTGCTCTTATCATCCATTCTTAGTTTTAGTAGGAGGCTTGACATTTGTATTTAGCAGATGTGCATGGGCGCAATTCCTATGCCATCTACAAGTTTGTCAATGACACCATAGTTGTCGGCAGAATCACAAATGGCAATGAGGAAGCATCCAGGAGGGAGATAGATCAGCTCGTTAAATGGTGGAATGGCAACAACCTTGCGCTCAACATCAGCAAAACCAAGGAGACAATTGTGGACTTCAGAAGGAAGTCAGGTGACCATGACACAGTCCTCATCGAGGGCTCAGTAGTGGAGAAGGTCAAGAACTTCAAATTCTGGGTGTCAACATCTACGAGAATCTGACCTGGAGCTTTCACATTGATGCAATCGCAAAGATGGCTCGCCAGCGGCTATACTTTGTGAGGGGTCTGAGAAGATTCAGCATGTCAATGACGACTCTCAAAAAAATTCTACAGGTGTATCATGGAGAGTATTCTGGCTGGTTGCATCACTGCCTGGTATGGAGGTGCCAACTCACAAGACAAGAATAAACTCCAGCGGGTTGTTAACTCGACCTGTGACATCACAGGCACCAGACTTTACTCCATCGAGGACATTTACCTGAGCCAGTTTTTTTAAAAAGCAGCCTCTATCCTCAAAAGACCTCCACCAACCAGGCCACGCCCTCTTCACTCTGCTACTATTGGGAAAAAGGTACAGGAGCCTAAAGATGAGCACTCAACAGCACAAGGACAGCTTCTTCCCCGCTGCCATCAGATTCCTGAATAATCAATGAACCAAGGCACTGCCTGACTTTTCCTGCTTTATAATTATTATTATTATTTTATTTATTTTTATGGTAATATCATAAGATGGATATACTATGTAGGTTTGCTCTATGATTCTGCCACAACACACCAAATTTCATGACTTGTTCGTGACAATAAATCCTAATTCTGATGTATCATAGCAAATAAGAATAGAGTTTCATAATCAATTACACCTGTAAATACATTAAAAGCCTGCAAAGTGGTCATAGTTTGTGAAGGGGCCGCTTTCCTTTTAAATATTTATACATTTGTTGTCATCGTGGTTTTGGAAGTTATTGGTGGAAACAGAAGAAAATGAGAAAACAGGCATTGGTGTATCACAGCAGGGGTTAGTGCTGTTCAAAACCTTTTGGATAACAAAATGGTTCTTTGGAAAATAGTCAAATACATAAACAAGTTAAGTGTCCTGGGACAGATTCCAGACTATCTTGTTAACTGTCTCCTTAAAATTAGATGAGAGTACACTCAGGCTGCCTGCGTAACTCTGCCCAGTCTTGAAAAAGGAGTCTTTTCTCAGACTGTCTTTTGCTAACTGCCTTCTCTCTAATTCTCTGCCCCTCCCCTCCTGATGTTCCAGGGTCTAGGTTTTTTTTGGTTTCAGTTTGCAAATGTTGCAGTTTCCAGGCTTTGCTTGCAAATGTTGCTAAAGCCCAGAACCTTGTGGTGAAATGTTTCCTCCATTGTATATAGTTATTGTTGGCTACTGTATATACGAGCTGGCCCGCCCACTGATGACTCATACCCTATGACTCCTCCCCTGTGGTCTAGGGCCATAGGGCCAGCAAGGTTCTTCTGTATATTAAAGCCTATTGTTCCCTCAGACTAGTCTTGGTGGTTACTGATTGTGCACTACACTTCTGTTTGCACCTGTCCTTGGAACTTTGCAAGGCTGTGTCTGTGAAATGTATGCAACCTAACAACTAACTCAATTCTAATCCCTTTTATAAGCATATATTTAATTAACCCATTGTGTCACAATAGGAAAGATGTGAGAGCACTTGAGAGGATGCATTGGAAATTCACGAGGATGTGTCTTCCTAAGTCTCATTAAGGTGGACTTCAAATCCAGGTATTATTGACATAGTTACTGGTAGATTGGAATGATCAGGTCAACAGATAAAATATTTTGTGGGGTATTTGAGACACTAACTGCAGTCAATCAGCTTTGATGGGCAGACATTATCCATTTGTCTGGCAAGTGACAACATGCTCCTGAGCAAGCAGTTTACTCTGAACTTTATCGCAACAAGAAATTTCTTGGCAAGAGACATTTCCAAAAAATCCACAAAAAAAATGTAGCCTGCTCACTGATTCATGGGAATCTCTAGTCCAAGATTTCTCAAACTGTCAGAAAAAAAATTCCAGATGGCAATGCAACTTTAAGTCTCTCCCAAGGCAAACGAAGGATCATTGAAACAGCAAAAGGAACCCCATCAAACTCCATTGTCCCAAATATGGCGGTCGGCTGAGCCCACAGAAGATTCATTAACCTCTTAAAATCCACAGAGAACTGTAGTGAAGCAAGGTATCCTTATAAATGAAGAGCTACCAGAAAAGAAGCAACACGCCGTTAGATTTTCTCATTAAATCAAGTGAATAACCTTTACAGGTGTCAATGTAGATCTTTGCCCTTTGTAGTCTGTTGTTTTACTTGCAAAATATCTTTTCAGAAGTTTTTTGTTCTGAAAATAACTTATTATTCTGATGAACTTTTGAAGCAAACAAACTCCTTGCATATTCTAGGATATCTAGCTGCCTGACTCATATGTAGCAATGTATGATTAAAGAAGGAAGACAGAAGGTATTAACCCACAGACCAATCATTTTAACAACTATCATTAGGAAAATGTTAGAAGCGAATATTAAGGACATAATAGAAAGGCACTTAGAAAAGTTCAGCATAGAAAGGCAAAGTCAACATAATTTTATGAAAGAGAAATCATGTTTGACCAATTTATTGGAGTTATTTGAAGTAACATGTACTGTGGGTTATGGAAATTGTAGGATGTACTATGTTCAGATTTCCAGAATGTACTTGATCTAGTGTCACATCAAATTTTATTGTGGAAAAAAGCTCCTGATGTAGGTGGTACAGTTGTGTAGCAGAGACTAAGTTCTAATCTTAAGCCTGGGTGCTGTTTGTATGGAGTTTGCACTTTCCCCTGTCTGGGTTTTCTCGTTTTCTTTCAGTGATGGGGACACCAATACCCCCAAGCATAAATCCCTGCAAAAGTAGTAGACACAGCCCAGGACACTACAGGCAAACCCCTTCCCACCATCAAGAGCATCTACAGAACGCTGCCATTGGAGAGCAGCAGCAATCATTAAGGATCCACACCATGCCCTATTTTCGCTGCTACCATCAAGAAAGAAGGATAGGCACCACAAGACTTACACCACCAGGTTCAGGAACAGCTGCTACCCTCCACCATCAGACTCCTCAACAACAAACTCAATCAGGGACTCATCTAAGGACTCTTACTTGTTCACATTACTGTTTTTTTTCTCTTCTGTATTGTTTACATTTGATAATTTGTTGACATGTGTACATTGTGCACAGTATTTTTTGCACTACCAATAAGTGGTAATTCTGCCTGACCCACAGGAAAAAGAATCTCAGGATTGTATGTGATGTCATGTATGTACACTGACAATAAATCTGAATTCTGCAAATCTGAAATCTTGCCCAACATTTTTATGATTTCATACTAAATGGCAGGATTTTCTGATGTACATATGTGAGGAAGAGGTCCATTTGGGATGTCAGCTCATGGCCTGTAACATGAAAGAGGAGTTCAGTCCTTCCTGGATTCTCCAAATGATTTCTCACCACCTTGCTATGGGTGGCACAGCTGATATTGCAATGCCATTTCACATACGGCTTGGGCACCATAAATGCATCAGAAGCGCTAACCTTTCAAATATCTCAGACTGCAGCAGCCTCCAAAGTGTTTTAGATGACATACTTCATGATGCCTTTGTTACTGGGGGCATCGTGGGCACAGCTTTTGTATCTGATGGACTGGATATGCTCATGGTCCTTCTTGGTTTTTCCATTATTCCTTTATTTCTTAGTCACTTTCAGCTCAAGACTCTGATTTTCTATCATACCCCAAAGACATGTGGGTTGGTAGGTTAATTGGCCAAAGTAAATTGGTCCAAATGTGCAAGCGAGTACGAGAACCTGGGAAGCATTGAAGATACAGGGAGAATACAAAATGGGATTAGCATAGGATTAGTGTAAATGAGCTGTTGATGGTCAGTCCAAGTTCAGTGGGTTGAAGGGCCTGTTTCCGTGCTGTATCTTTGTATGACTACAATTCTATGCAACATTTTAGCATTGATGGAAGATTGGCTGACTAACAACAAATAGAAAAAGGCATAAATGGGTATTTTTCTGATTGAAAAGATGGAACAAAAAGTGCACCGCAGGGAGCAGAGCTGGGGATCAATTTTCTACAAGTTATATATACAAGACTTGAATGAAGGCACCAAAAGTTTGGTTGCTAATTTTACCAATGATCCAGAAAAGGGCATTAAAGTGAGGTCTGGAGAACAAAGGTACATAGGTATATTACGTGATGAACAAGGATCTAATATATTGAATAAACAGTGGGGAAAATAAAGAAGAGTTATTTGTAAATGGTGAACAATCACAGAGCTCTGAGATTTGATTGTCCTAGACGTGATTCACAAAAGGTTATTGTGCAGATACAACAAATGATTAAGAAATCCAACAAAATGTCACAGTACATTGCTAGAGAAATTAAATACAAAAATATTTGGAGATTATGCTTCAGCATCATTGACTCCTGGGAATCTCTGACCCTTGACTGTTCTAAATGGATAAGCAACATTCAGGATGATAATGAGAACCTCAAGTTCTTCATTTGAGATTATATGAAAACCATACATAAAGGGCAGAAAAGCCACATTACCTTACAATCTTATTTATCTACATACTTGCCCAGCCTATCAGGCAACTCTTACTCCATTATGGAAGAGTCGGTGATTCCCATGTTTGCCTCATCAGCCACCTCAGAGTCCACAAAACTTAAGTAAAGTAAGTCATCCTCAATTCCGAGAGGCAGACTAACAAAAGAGGTAAGAATTAGAGCATGACTGTGACCACATCTGGAGTATTCTTATTTAAAGAAAGATGTTCATGCCTAGGCAGCAGTTCAGAGAAAGCTTACAAAACTAATTACTGGAATGGACAGTCTGCCCTTTGAACAAAGATTAAACAGGTTAGGCTTATAGCTGCTGGCATTTAAAACAGTAGGAGGTAACTTGATTGAAACATTTAAGATCTTGAGGAGCCTTGTCATGGTAGATATGAGGAGAATGCTTCCTCTTGTGGGGCAATATAAAGCTAAGGATCTCCCATTTCGTACAAACATTAAGATAATGTTTTCAAAAGAAGGATTGTGACTCTTTGTAACTATTTTCCACAAAGGATGATGTAAGCAGTCGTAATATTGTTATGGAAGAGAGAGATAGATACTTGAGAAGGAAGGGGATGAAAGTTTTCCAATGGTCGAATTGAATGTAGGATTGAGGTAACAAACAGATCATTTAAATAACTGAGAGGGCAAGCTACTCCTGCTTCTAATTCACACTATTTGTAAATGTATTCTTATAGAACACCCAAAATAACTTTCAACAAATCTTATTTTTAGCCAGCTAACTTTCTTCAGACCTGACAGCTTCTTTAGCCAATCCTTTGATGGCAAAAGGTTTTAGAAGCAAAAGTAATGGAAAAACAATTTCCCTCCATAGATGGTGGATCCTCATTTTTCATGGATATTTCTTTTAA
This sequence comes from Narcine bancroftii, assembly GCF_036971445.1. NCBI lineage: Eukaryota > Metazoa > Chordata > Chondrichthyes > Torpediniformes > Narcinidae > Narcine > Narcine bancroftii. The sequence continues at coordinate 90,229,343 of NC_091473.1, read as the reverse complement.
TTCAAAGAAACGCTTTACTCTTTCTTAATATTATTCACAATGATAGATGATAACTCATGTGTGAAATGATTGATTCACATTAGGTTTAATGAAATAAGCATTATTATGGAGTGTTCTAGCACTTACACAATGGAGGATAAGATGCTATAATTGGTCTCTCTGTTGTGCATTAACTATATAGCAATAAACATATTCTCCAAAAAATTGAGTAAATTGTATTCCCATAAGCGCAATAAAATTTTGCAAAGTTAATTTTATATTTAACATCAAATTAGTGAGCTTCAAAAAGAATACATGTTGATTCAAGTAATTCACTTTATATTTTCTTCCAACAGATGTTAAACTGGATACAATATATACTGTAATATTCTAAAGGGCAAAGGAACGTGACATGTGCCAGCTGCAGTCATTAAGTTCTTGATACCAGTTGTTTAAAACCATAGAACAGAAACAAACCATTTGGCCCATCTAGTCTGTGTCAAACTATTATTCTACCTAATTCCAATGGCCTGCACCTGGATCACAGCCCTCCATTACCCACCCATCTATGTACCTATGCAATTTTTTTCTTAAATGTCAATATTGAACCCACATTCACCACTTCAGCGAGCAGCTTGTTTGTTCCACATTCTCACCACTCTCTGTGTGAAGAGGTTCTCCCTAATGTTCCCTTTAAACTTTTGTCCTTTCACTCTTAACCCATGTCCTCTAGTTCTTGTCTCACCTAACCTCATTTATTCTATCTCTACCCCTCATAATTTTGTATACCTCAAATGGTATATCAAATCTCCTGACATTCTTCTGTGGTTCAGGGAATAAAGTCCTTATCTGTTTAACCTTTCCCTATAACTCAGTTATAACACAAAACAACCAACTGAAAAACCTCACAAAGATAAGCGTATACAGAGCCGTTGTCATACCCACACTCCTGTTCAGCTCTGAATCATGGGTCCTCTACTGGCATCACCTACGGCTCCTAGAACGCTTCCACCAGCGTTGTCTCCGCTCCATCCTCAACATCCATTGGAGCGCTTTCATCCCTAACGTCGAAGTACTCGAGATGGCAGAGGTCGACAGCATCGAGACCATGCTGCTGAAGATCCAGCTGCGCTGGGTGGGTCACGTCTCCAGAATGGAGGACCATCGCCTTCCCAAGATCGTGTTATATGGCGAGCTCTCCACTGGCCACCGTGACAGAGGTGCACCAAAGAAAAGGTACAAGGACTGCCTAAAGAAATCTCTTGGTGCCTGCCACATTGACCACCACCAGTGGGCTGATGTCGCCTCAAACCGTGCATCTTGGCGCCTCACGGTTTGGAGGGCAGCAACCTCCTTTGAAAAAGACCACAGAGCCCACCTCACTGACAAAAGGCAAAGGAGGAAAAACCCAAAACCCAACACCAACCAACCAATTTTCCCCTGCAACCGCTGCAACTGTGTCTGCCTGTCCCGCATCGGACTTGTCAGCCACAAACGAGCCTGCAGCTGACGTGGACATTTTACCCCCTCCATAAATCTTCGTCCGCGAAGCCAAGCCAAAGAAGAAAAAAATAACTCAGTTCCTCAAGTCCCAGCAACATCCTAGTAAATTTTCTCTGCACTCTCTCAATCTTATTGATATCCTTCCAAGAACAGCAACATAACCATTTATTTCTTTATGTTCAGACCAAAGTACAGTAACAAGGCTTAAATCATTCCAAAAGCACATTATTCAAAGCTAATGACAGAGCAGATTAGATGATAGATCAATAGTTAAGAAACTCATTTACTTTGTGTATCAGTTTGGAAAAAATATTTTTCCTCATGCCTCACACGGTCTTTTTGAAGAAACTAGAAATCATTGAGGTACATTACCAAAACGGTGCGTATTACCTCTGGTTGCAAAGTCTAGGTTGATGAGAGACTTACTTCACAAATACATTGCAATGGACAGAGAGGGAGAATGATGTTGGAGATAGCAAGTAAGAAAAAGAGCATCTATCAGGCAAAGTTGTTTCTTTGACTGCTCCATTTTGTGAAATTTTGGTCTCATCTCTTTTACCTCTACCCAAAGTATGGATAGGGTTAGAGTTTCCGTTTCAACTCACCAGTCAAATTCAATAGATCATATCTTATCAGTAGCAGCACAATGCTGCTGTGACAAAGTTTGTGATCTGTGTTCAATCTTAACCTCTCGCTCCCTGTCATCACATGGATTTCTCCCCATTGCTTTAGCTTCCTCACACATCCCAAAGAGTTACCAATTGGTGGAGTAATTGGTTAAATATCCTCAGTTTCATTCCTAGACTCACGGGAGAGAATAAATTAAAGCAAAATAGGTGGGGAAATGGAATTTTGGGGATTGCTCTGAAACTTGTCATTGATTTGATGGGCTGAATAGCATCCTTCTATATCCTAAGAAAACATGAGAAATTATTTTCACCATCTTTATTGGTAACGTGATCACCAAATACACCCTCCCTTCCTATTCTTTTTATCATTTTAAAGCAACCATTCTTACCACAAGGGTTCCTTGTTCCATGTCCACCAACAGCTACAACCTCTTCCAAAGTAACTGCAAAAGATGCAATATTTCTTCCGTTAGGGATCCAAACATTCCAACCAGGTGAACTAGTGATGTAGTGCGGTCTCCACACATTAGAGAAGATTCTGATTCAATGCCCACTTTCAGGACACTTCAGTTGCAAGATGACCCAAGGCATTCAGTTGTTGGTCACTTTAATTCTCTCTCCCATTCCCTCTTTGACCTCTCTGTCTTTTACACATTACACAAAACCAACGGAGCTCAATTTAAACTCAAAGGAAAGCAACTTATCTTCTGACTAGAAACCATAACAGCACTCAACACTGAATTCAATAATTTTTGATAACATGCCTTCCCAGTTTATATCAGAATTGGCCAATCTGATGAAAAGCCATTGGCCTTCAACATTAATGGTTTTAATCAATTGCTGCTGAATGCTGGGTATTTCCGGCATTCTCTTTTATTTCACATTTTCAGCAATAGTAGATGTTTTTACTTCATATTATTTCTCCTCTGCCATCATACAATTCCTTTCTTTCCTTTTTAAAATATTTTTATTGATATTTATTCAATAGAAAAAAATGAACAATACAATATGTGCTACATAGCTAGTAAAAAGTTACAATAATGATCGTAAGTAGAAATTCAAAAGTACAATAGCTCAAACATAATGATGCAAAGAACCTAACAAAAAAGAAAAAAAAAGATAAATTCTGAACCCCTTCTCCTAAGCAAGGTTGAAAGGTGACATATAAAAAATTCAAGTGGCATAATCTTGGAGAGAGACAGCACCGTGCCAAAATTCCAAATCAACACTAACTCTTAAGATTATGATGGTAGTCCATAAACAAGTCCCATATCTTTTGGAATTTGATGTTTGAATCAATGACAGCATATCTAATTTTTTCCATGTTTAAACAAGACATATATCCCTTAGCCATAATCCATGTGTAGGTGAAGTATTGTCTTTCCAGTTAATAAAAATTGCACATCTGGCCATTAACAAAAAAAAGGATAAAATGCGACATTGTATTGAACTTAATGTAACATCATTGCCTTGAAGTATTCCAAAAAGAGCTATTAAAGGATTAGGTTCCAATTTTAATTTTAAAATAACCAATAGAGTTTTGAAAAACTTCCTTCCAAAATTTTTCTAAGCTATGGCAGGTCCAGAACATGTCAATTAAAGAGGAATCACCTGTTTTACGTTCGTCACATTGAGAATTTATGCCTGGATAAAAATGAGACAGTTTAACTTCAGACATATATGCTCTATGAACCACCTTAAATTGCAATAGACAATGTTGTGCACAAAAGGATGTGGTGTTAATCAGTTTAAGAATAGCATTCCACATCTCATTGGACATTAAAAGGTTCCAATCCTGTTCCCAGGCGTTCTTGATTTTAATTAACGAGGCTTGTCTAAAATTAGCCATTTTGTCATAAATAAGAGCTATTAAGCCTTTATAAGGAAAATGTAGTTCAAAAATGTTTCAAGAATATTCGCCTCAAATAGGACCTCCTTTTGTTTTTTTTGAGGGGAAGTTTAGGCCCATCACCATCTGATATGAAGTGACATGGAGGCTCTAATTCAAAAGGGGATCACAAGTAGATTAATTTCTGCTATATATTTCCTGTTCTAAAATGAGGGCCCGAAACCAGGCCTCCATAAATCAAGGCAAAGATGGGAGTCAGATTTAGGAACCATAATCCAGGAGCAGTGCTGGTCTGGCTTGTGTCAAGACAGCATGACAGCAGTCATTAATGCTAGATATAGGCTAGTGCAATTTAATTTCCTGCATCATTAATACCTCACACTACAAAAATTGCATAAAGTCAGAAATTTCAGAATTGTGTTTTAGATGTGGTGTGGAGACAGGAACCTTTGTACATTCAAAGGTGAGACCCTTTTAAGTAGAACTAGGGGACATTCTGAAGAAAATTACAGGGGTAGAATATCCATAGGACCCAGCGTTGTTCTTGTTGGAGGATATTATGGACATGAGTCTGAGACTGACCAAATACCAAATACCAAATTCAATTTGTAAAAGTTGCTTTGGCAATGGGCAGGAAATGTATAGCCATTACCTGGAAATCTGACTCTCAGCTGAGCACCACACAATGGAACATGGAAATGCAGGGCTGTATTCTCATGGAGAAAATCACATACAATCTGAGGAGGAAGTATGACATGTTCATTGAGGTGTAGCAACTATGCATGTGTGTGTGATTAACCTTCCCAATGCCTTCTTTAAAAATAACAATGGATAGTAGGCTCATACCAGTCCCAGAATGCCAAGATTGAGGAAATAAGGTTGAGCCCCAGTTGGCACACCCCCCCATCTTTTTTCTGTCTCTTTTTTGTTTTGTTGTTTTAATGTATTTTTATTATTATTTTCATTAATTAATGTATGTTGGTTTTTGTTAATTTAGGGTGGGAGAGAGGATGGGGTGGGGGGAGGGAAGGCCAATGGTTTTTCATCAGATTGGCCAATTCTGATATAAACTGGGAAGACATGTTATCAAAAATTATTGAATTCAGTGTTGAGTGCTGTTATGGTTTCTAGACAGAAGATAAGTTGCTTTCCTTTGAGTTTAAATTGAGCTCCATTGGTTTTGTGTACTGTGTAAAAGACAGAGAGATCAAAGAGGGAATGGGAGAGAGAATTAAAGTGACCAACAACTCGGTACAAAGTGCTCTCAAATGGAAAGTGGATCTCCTATATTGTTCATAAAGTATGAGTCTGTAAAATAAAAAATTAAAATTTCAAAAAAAAGAATTCTTGAGAATTCCAGGAAAATTAGGAATCTGGGATTGAACAAAATGACTAATTTGTAAATAACTAAAAAATGAATTTTAGATAAATTAAATTTTACAACCCATTGTTCAAAGGATGCAAAATTGTTGTCAATAAAAATGTCTTTAAAACATTTAATACCCAATCTAGGCCACTCATTAAAAGCTGTGTCTTGCAAAGAAGATTGGAAAATATGATTTGATATTATTGGACTATTAAGAGAAAAACTCTGAAATCCAAAATAACCTTCTAAATTGTGACCATATTCTCAAATTGTGTTTAATGATCGGGTTGTCAGTTAATTTATATAAAGAATGAGATAGATAAGACCCAAGAATTGGAGACAAGGAAATATCCTCAGTAAAATTTAATTCCATTTCTACCCATCTGGGGTGTTCAACTCTATTATCAAATTGCAACAAAAGAATCAAGTTACGTATATTGACTGCCCAAAAATAAAATCTAAAATTAGGACACGGCAAACCACCATTCCTTTTTGATTTTTGAAAATGGATTTTATTCAAGCAGGGATGTTTTCCTTGCCACATAGACAATAAAAGTGAATCAAGTGAATCAAAAAAGGATTTAGAAATAAAAACTGGTATAGATTGGAAAAGATACAAAAATTTAGGTAAGATGTTCATTTTAATAGAATTAAAATTACCAATCATAGAAATCAACAAAGATAACCATCTTATTAGAGACAATTAAACCTGTTTAAGTTAAATAGAAAAAATAATTCCCGGGGGCGTGGCAAGATGGCGTAAGGAACTCCTGATTCTGAGTTATTGTTTTGTTTATAAGTGCCCGTTAAAATTCTTTAAAAAGTTTATAAATAGTAAGAGGTGCTGAATTAATATCTAATGGTACATTTGCTAAAAAAAAGTAAAAGAAAACGCCAACAGATTGTTAAAAAATTACATTTCCCGAAATTATCTGAGCCTACCTGTTTACAAGAAGCCAGGACTCAGCGTGGAATGGATCCAAGAGAAGAAGTGCAGGATTCGGCATTGGAACTTCGTTCTGTACCGGTAGGGCTCTTTAAAGATGACGCCTGGCAGCCTTTGGAACAAAGGGCTGGCCAGGCGCGTGTATTTCAAACAACACCCACTGTGAGCGTTGTTGCTGAGAGTTTGACAGTTGAATCAGCTGGGACGCCACCAGCTGGAGAGTTAAAGAGCCGACCTCCGATTGATATAGCGGTGGTGCTGCGAAATGCACCACCAGTTATGACGGTTTCCCCAAGTTTAGATATAATGAAGGCTTTTGATGAGATATGGCTTAAAGATAACCCTGACTATCAGCCTCCTGATATTGCTGAGGGGGCTGTGGCAGGGGTTTCTACACAGAGCCATACTGCAAGAAAGGTTGCTAAACCAAGGGAAGGGACAGAAGATCCTTTGGTCTCTCAGAAACAGCAGGATCCTACTATGTCTGAATCTACGTTTGCTGATATGCTTATCAAGACTCTTGAATTTAAGTTATATTCTTCAATGAAACAGCTAGGTAATTCTATGACCTAGGTCTATTCCAAGCTTAATACATTGGTGGATATTAACACTCAACAGATGGCTGACTATGGAGCTTTTAAACTTGAAACTAATGAAAGACTTGATATGTGTGATCAAGCTTTAGTTGACGTACAAGATCAATTGCAAGATGTAAATAAAACAATTGAAACACTGCAGATTCAGAATAAAAATTTAGCAAAAAAGGTTGATTATTTGGAGAATCAATCTAAACGGAACAACGTAAAAATTGTTGGTTTTCCAGAAGACATAGAAGGGCCAGATCCAAGAAAATTTTTTACTGAATGGATTCCATGAGTGTTAGGACAAGACAAGTTCCCCGAAGGTTTAATATTGGAATGTGCTCATAGAGCTTTGAGAAGGAAACCTTTTTCAGGACAGAATCCAAGACCTGTTCTGGTCCGTTGCTTAAACTACTGTGATAGAGAGACAATTTTACGTGTGGCTATTAGAAATGCACAGCAAAATAGATCTCCTTTGATGGTTCAGAACAACCGTGTCTTTTTTTATCCGGATCTGAGTCAAGAAATTATGTTTCAACGATGTGAATTTAATTCCGTGAAAGAGCTGTTGTGGAAAAAAGGATATAAGGCAACATTTAGGTATCCTGCGGTATTGAAGGTTTTTCAGGATGGATATCAGCCAAAGTTTTTTGATAATCCTAAAGAAGCTATGGACTTTGCTCAATCTTTACCGATTATGCAATTTCAGGAACGGCGTAGTCCTCCATGGTCTCCAAAGAGAGTGGAGATACAAGATGGGAATCAGATTTCAAAAAGAAATGGTGGTCAAAGTGGCAAAGTTGATTAAAAAAAACAAATCTTTTACTTTTTTTTGAGAAGATTTCAGATAATGATGATAGTTTAATACGAAATGGGAGTTGGGAGAGGGAACTGGGTGGGCATTATTTTCCAGAAGTCATCAGCTACGTGTGAGTTATCTCACACCCAGTATTTTGTGGGAGTTACTGCATTGTGCGGTTTAAACAGGAGGAGGTAGTTGACCTCTTGCCTGTTTTTTTTTCCTTCATTTTTGGGTTAAGGAGTGAAGTTTTTTTTAATTACTTTTTTTTAAATAAATATTTTTTTCTCTTTTCTTTTTTTTGTTTTTGATTGTAGTTTTAAGAGGGAATAAGGGGAGGGGTTTTTCCTTTTTTTTCTCTTTCTTTTTGGGGGGGGTTTCTTTTTTTTCCTCCTTCTCTTTTTCTTTTTTTTCTTTCTTCGTTTTTTTTCGTTGTTGAGTTGTTGTAAGGAATGTCTAAATTTAAGTTTGCTTCTTTTAATGTCCAGGTTTTAAATAATCCTATTAAGCGTAAGAAAGTACTTGCTTACTTAAAAAAATTAAAAGTTGATGTGGCTTTTTTTGCAGGAAACTCATTTAACAGATAAGGAACATTTGAAACTCAAATGTGAATGGGTTGGACAAGTTTTTTATTCTTCATTTAATTCAAAGGCAAAAGGAGTGGCAATTTTGGTGCACAAGAATTTACCATTTCTGTTACAGAATAAAGAGAAAAATGGTGGAAGATTATTAAAATTGAACTGTACAATTTTTAATGAAGCTTGGACTTTGCTTGATGTTTATGCTCCGAATGTTGAGGATACAGCTTTTGTTGTAGATATGTCTTTATTACTTGGACAATCAAATTCTAATGTGATGATTGGGGGAGATTTAAACGTGGTATTGGAGCCTTTATTGGACAAGTATCCAAGAGTAATTAAGAAATCTAAGATGGCAGTTCAAGTAACTAATATGATATCAGATTTGAATTTAGTTGATATTTGGCGAAGATTTAATCCTACAGAGAAAGATTTTTCTTTTTATTCTTCGCGCCATAATTCTTTTTCTAGAATTGATTATTTTTTAATTTCAACGTATTTTCAGGATAGGGTTGTATCGGTGGATTATAAGGCAAGATAGGTTTCGGACCATTCTTTATTATTATTAGAATATCAGAGTTCACAAGATGTTCAGAGAGCTCCAAGATGGAGATTTAATACTATGTTATTACAAAAACCAGAATTTATTAGTTATTTAAAACAACAAGTTGAAGTTTTGATTAGTAATAATACTAATTCTGTTTCTAGCCATTTTGTTTTATGGGACGCAATGAAAGCTTTTTTACGAGGTCAAATTATCAGTTATGCTTCTAAAGTAAAGAGAGAGAGAGAGACTTAAAGAGATTGAAGATTTACAGAAAAAGATAACTGCTACTGAAAAAGAATTTCAAAAAAGTGCTACTGAAATGCAAAAGAATCGGTTAACTAATTTAAAATTTAAATATAATTAATTACAAACTTATCGGTTTGAATGTTTAATGAACCGAACTAAACATAAGTTTTATGAATGGGGTGAGAAAGCTCATAAAGTGTTGTCATGGCAGTTAAAAAAGGAACAATTATCTAGGATTATACCAGCAATTAGAAAGAAATCAGGTATTACTTTTAGCCAAAAGGAAATTAATGAGGAATTTTTAAAATTTCTATAAAAAATTATATACTTCGGAATGTAAAGATGTAACTGAAGATGTTATAGATTCTTTTTTGAAAAATATTAAATTGCCACAACTGAATCAAGAAGACAGACAAGAGTTAGATAAATCCTTTACAGAAAATGAAATAGAAATGGCAATAAGAGATATGCCAAATGGAAAGGCACCTGGTGAAGATGGGTTTTCTATAGAGTTTTATAAAACTTTTTATGCTGATATATCTCCTATTTATAAGGATGTATTACAACAAATTTATAATACTTTTCAATTACCTGAGTCTTGCTCTAATGCAATAATTACAGTTATACCAAAAAAAGATAAAGATCCTTTACAGGTTTTTTCTTATAGACCAATATCGCTGTTAAATGTGGATTATAAAATTGTAGCTAAAGTTATGGCTAATCGATTAGCTCAACATTTGCCTAAAATAATACATAGTGACCAAACGGGATTTATAAAAAATAGATATGCGTCAGATAACATTTTGCATTTAATAACTTTGATAAACAAATCTAAATCTCAGATGAATTATCCAATAGTGGTTTCACTGGATGCAGAGAAGGCTTTTGATAGAGTGGAATGGAAGTTTTTGTTTAAAGTACTTGAGAAATTTGGTTTTGGTTCTTCATTTATTGGATTGATAAAAGCTTTATATAATAGTCCGAAGGCTAGAATTGCTGTCAATGGGCAGAATTCAGAATCTTTTAATTTAACAAGGTCTACTAGACAAGGATGCCCATTGTCGCCTGCTTTATTCGCTATAGTTATTGAACCTTTGGCACAATTAATACGCCAAAACGAAAATGTTAAAGGTATGAGAGTTTTGAATGAGGAATATAAGATTAATTTATTTGCTGATGATGTTTTATTATATTTGGTGGATCCGGGCATTTCTTTACCAGCAATTCAAAAATGTTTAGAAAATTACGGTCAATTATCTGGTTATAAAGTAAATTGGACTAAAAGTGAAATTCTATCAATTTGTAAAGATGATTATTCAATATATAAAAGTATTACCAATTTGAAGTGGACTACACAAATTAAATATTTAGGAATTAATGTTAATACCGAGTTTCAAGATTTATATTCAATTAATTATCTTCCTTTAATAAAAAGGATTAAATTAGATTTGATTAGGTGGAAGGATTTACCTTTGGGTTTATTAGGGAGGATTAATACTATAAAAATGAATATCTTTCCTCGAATACAATATTTGTTTCAATCAATTCCCTATTTTTTAAACAAAAGTTTTTTTAAGGATTTATATAAAGCAATTAGAGACTTCTTATCGAAGGGAAAATTTCCGAGGGTAGCGATGAGAAAGTTGATGTGGGATTTCCAATTTGAAGGTTTAATTAAGATTACCGAATTTTCAGCATTATTATGAAGCAGTTCAATTTAAATTTCTTAGTGCATTAATGAATATGGATGATCCGCCCAGTTGGGCAAAGGTAGAAATGGCGGTTATTTTAGAAAAATCTCCTCATGAGTTTTTGTTTCGATGGAATAAAAATTTATTACGAACTTATGATGTACCAATATTGAAGCATTTATTGAATTTATGGACAAGTAAACTTAACAAATTGGGGCTCAAAAATAAATGGTCTGGACGATTGCCATTATATAATAATCAACTTGTTCCTTTTACAGTCTCCAATACCACCTTGAAACAATGGGAAAGGAAGGGAATAAAAAACTTATCTGATTTTTTTTCTGAGGATGTTTTTGTTCCTTTGATGAATTACAAAGAAAATTTGGTATTAGTGGAAATTCTGTATTTGTGTATTATCAATTAAGATCTTTTGTAAAACAGATATGTGGTCGTCATATGACCTTACTGCCTGATTCTAATTTTGAGGAATATGTACTTTCAATACCAAAAAAGGGATATATATCTGATTTGTATTGTATTTTACAAGAAACCGAAAGTAAAAAAGAATGGGATAAAGATAAATTGAAATTGGAAAAAGATTTAGGTTTTACAATAGCTGAAGAAGCCTGGATGGAAATTTGCCAAAACAGTATTCGGAAATTAATTAATGCTAGATTAGTGATGATTAATTATAATTTTATACATCAGTTATATTTAACACCGGAGAAACTAAAAAAGTTTGGCCTTATTAAGTTGGATTGCTGTTTTCGTTGTGACCAGACGGTTAATACTTTGTAATCGATTGCCACAGTTTTGGAAAGGTATTCAATCTATACTTAATAGTTTATATAATATCTGTCTTGTATTAGATCCTAATATATTTTATTAGGGAATATGCAATCACTAATTGATTTAGGTTTTTTTTAAACTTTATTTAAAATTTTATGACATGAATAAAATAAAAATTACATTTAAAGAAATAATAAAAAATAAGATAATAAAAATTAGAATACTACATCATTAAACTACACAAATTAACCCCCCCAATAATTATAACACAACATTAATCATCTAATTTAAAATTAGTCCAACCCTCCCCCCAAAATAAAGAGTGAAGAATTAATTAACAATATTGTAAATAAAATAGAAAAAACCCCACTTACAAAAAAAGGTTAAAACAACAACAAAAAAAATTACTAACAGCAAAAAAATCAATACTAAAATAATACCCTTAAACATATATTTAAATCAAACATAATACATGTATTTAACAAATGAAATCCACTTTAAAACTAAGTTCAAATATTAAAATCATATATCAACCACATATCTGTTATACAAAAAATCATAATTAATAATACATAAATACAGAATTTCCATTAATACCAAGTTTCCTTTATAATTCATCGAGAGAACAAAAACATCCCTTAGAAAAACAATCAGATAAACTTTTTATTCCCTTCCCCTCCCCTTATATAAAAAAGAAAAAAAAAAGAAAAAAGTTCAAACTCTTATAAAATTCTCCATATTCTTCATTTATAACATCTTCAAAATTCTCTATCAAAATTAACTTCATTTTATTAAACTCTTCTCCCTCAATGTATTTGTATTTAATTTTCTTCTTTTTCTTCTCATCACCTTTCCCCTCATCTTCCTCTTCATCTAATTCAACATCCTCAATTTTTGACTTATTATCTTCTGTGACATCATCCTCTTAAAAAAAAAGAAAAAAGAGAAAAAAAACCCCAAAAAAGAGAAAAAAAAGAGAGAAAAAAACCTCCTAATTCCCTCTTAATTACAATCAAAAAACAAAAAGAGTTTAAAAAAAAATATTTAAAAAAAATAATTTAAAAAAAAACCTTCACTTCTTAACCCAAAAATTAAAAAGAAAAAAAAACAGGTCGGAGGACTCAACTACCTCCTCCTGTTTAAACTGCCCAAAGCGGTAACTCCCCCAAAATATTGGGTGTGAGATAACTCACAGGTAGCTGATGACTTCTGGAAACTAGTGCCCACCCAGTTCCCTCTCCCAACTCCCATTTCATTAAACTATCATCATTATTTAAACTATTTAAACTCTTCTCAAAAAAAAAGATAAAAGATTTATTTTTTTAAATCAACGTTACCACTTCGATCACCATTGCTTCCATTTCTTTTAAAAAACTGGATCCCACCTTACATCTCTACTCTCTTTGGAGACCTTGAAGGGCTACATCGTTCCTGAAACTGCATGATTGGTAGAGACTGAGCAAAGTCCATAACCTCTTTAGGATTGTCAAAGAACTTTGGCTAATTTCCATCCTAAAAAATCTTCAGTACCGCAGAATACCTGAATGTTGCCTTATGTCTTTTTTCCACAACCGTTCTTTCACAGAATTAAATTCGCGTCGTTGAAACATAATTTCTTGACTCAAATCTTGATAGAAGAAAACAGGATTATTCTGAACCATCAAAGGAGATCTATTTTGCTGGGCATTTCTAATAGCCGTACATAAAATTGTCTCTCTGTCACAATAGTTTAAACAACAGATCAAAACAGATCTTGGATTCTGTCCTGAAAAAGATTTTCTTCTTAAAACTCTATAAGCACGTTCCAGTATTAAACCTTCAGGGAATTTATCCTGTCCTAACACTCGTGGAATCCATTCAGTAAAAAATTTTCTTGGATCTGGTCCTTCTATACCTTCTGGCAAACCAACAATTTTCACGTTGTTCCGTCTAGATTGATTCTCCAAATAATCAACCTTTTTTGCTAAATTTTTATTTTGGATCTGCAGTGTTTCAATTATTCTATTTTCATCTTGCAGTTGATCCTGTGCATCGACTAAACCTTGATCACACATTTCAAATTTTTCAATGGTTTCAAGCTTAAAAGCTCCATTAATGACTTCCGCCATCGCATTAATCTTGGAAATAAACAGGTTCACAAAATTAGCTAAGTGACTCGATACAGAATATATCTTATCTGCAAGATCCTTAACAGACATTTCAACAGAAGTGGATTCAGGCATAATGGGGTCTTGCTGTTCCTTAGAGACCACGGGATCTTCTGTCCCTTCCCTTAATTTAGTATCTTTTCTAGCAGTTTGACTTTGTATAAAAATCCCTCTCAAAGTCCCCCCAACAATGCCAGGAGACTGAAGATCAGAGTTATCTTTAAGCCAAATCTCTTTAATCATCTTCACTGAATCGATGTCTGGAAAAACCGTTGTAATTGAAGATGCATTTTGCAGCGCCACCACTGTAGCAGTCGAATGACAGCTCTTTAACTCTCCAGCTGGTGGCGCCCCAGCTGATTCAACTGTCAAAGCCTCAGCAACAACACCTGCAGTGGCCACCGTGCGAAACACTAGCACCCGTCCAGCCCCTTGTTCTGAAAGCTGTTGAGTGCGACCTTCAGAGAGCCTCACGGGCTTAAAATGAAGCTTCAATGCCGAACTCTGCACGTCCTCCTCTGGATCCATTCTACGCTGAGTCCTGGCTTCTTGTAAACAAGTAGGCTCAGACAATTTCGGAAAATGTAGTTTTTTAACAGTCTGTTGATATTTTCTTTTACCTCTTTTTTTGCCTATAAACCATTAGGCACTAATCCAACACCTCTTATTATTTATAAACTTTTAAAAGAACTTTAACGGGCACTTAAAGACAAAACAATAAATCAGAGTCAGGAGAGGTCTGGAAGGCACGTCTGTTCCCTACGCCATCTTGCCACGCCCCCCCCCCCCCCCACTAATTGATTTAGGTTTAAAGGATTATCAGATTTCCTTTATCTATTTAGCTTTAGCTGTGGCCGAGAAATGTATGGCACTTACTTGGAAAGACAGAAATATATTAACTTTAGATAGGGGGCATTTGGAGATGAAATCCTGTTTGACCATGGAAAGGATATCTTTTTCAATTCAGGATAGGATGTCTTTTTATAGGTTAAAGTGGACTCCGTTTGTTAAATATATGCATTTAAGTTTGCTTTAAATATGTTTTTAAGTGTGATATTTTAGTATTGATAACATTTTTTTGTTAGTATCTTTACTTGTTATGTTTTATCTTTTTTTTGTAAGTGGGCTTTTTTTTCTTATACATAATATTGTTCATTTTATTAACTCTTCACTCTTTATTTTTGGGGGGTTAGACTAATTTTAAGTTAGGTTATTAATGTTGTGTAATAATCATTGGGGGGGTTAGTTTATTTAGTTTACCGATGTGGTACTGTAATTTTATTATTTTATTTTTATTTTTTTTAAATGTAATCTTCTATTTTATTCATGTTATAAAATCTTAAATAAAGTTTTTTAAAAAAATGAAAAAAATTCCCTAAAAAATGTTTATAGTTACATTTCCTTCTATTTACACATCCTCCAGACAAATCAGCTGCAACTAACAAGCCTTTACCACCCGTTTTTGGACATTTCCATCACTTTTTGCATCATTCTCTCTTTGTCTGCAATCATCAAGAACATTGCAGTGTCTCTCTGTATTCTTGTAACAACATATGCTCAATTTCTATCATTTCTTCATTTCAATAAAGGTTAACGCTGTTTCTTGATGTTGCCTGACTTGTTGAGTATTCTAGCATTTTCTGTTTATATTTTAGTTTTATCCCTACCATGAGTAACAGAGTTTCAGAAGCAATCAATCAGATATTCAGATTTAAGGCTTTTGTTATAAAGTCCCACGTGACTGGTCCAGAAGGTCATGATGCATTGGATCCAGGTTGAACTTGCCAATTGGATACAGAATTGGCCTGATGATAGGAATGAGATGGTGATAGTGGAGGGTTGTTCCTCAGATTGGAGCCCTGTGTCCAATGGTGTGCTGATGCTGAGACCACTGTTATTTGTCATCTATGTTTTCAAGTCTTTTGTGTCAGAGGACTTTGTCTCAATAAAGGAGGGAGAACGACAGGTTCCAGTTAAAATTCTTAGAGATACTGGGGCTGCTCAGTCATTGTTGTTATAAAGTGTTTAACTGTGGATCAAAGGACTAACACAGGGGAGACAACTTTGATTAAAGGTGTTGGAGGTGAGGTATAGTCAATATTGCTTCACAAGGTTGTGCTAAATTCAGAATTAGTCAAAGGACCTGTTGTAGTAGGAGTAATTCCAAAGTTACCATGCAGGGTGTCTCATTTTCATTGGGGAATGATTTGGCAGAGGATAAAGTTGGGTCAGTTTTAAGGTTGACAAATCGGCCTAGTAAGGATGTGGTTAGAGAGGATGGTGAGATATATCCTGCATGTGCAGTAACTAGGTCTGTGACTAAGAAAGTGATGACAGCTGAAGAAGATCCAGTTAATAGAGATTTTCCCAGTACTTCTGAAGTACTTTTGAAAGAACAGGGTCATTGTGGGAGTGAGGATTTCTCTTTGTCAAGGAAAGAGTTAATTCAGCAACAGAAAATAAATACAGATCTTGCTATCTTTAGGGAGAAAGGAGTAACTGAACAGGAGACTAAAGAAACAGCTTGTGGATATGATCTGGAAGGTGAATTGTTGTTGAAACCTTATTATGAGAATAAAGGTAGTGGAGAGCAATCTATATCAGAGGTGTTGGCTGTTAACAGAATGGAGGAAGTGGTGGATCATAAGATTATGGAAACAGAATCTTGTGAGGGTAACCTTAAAGAAACTGTGGTTCCTGTGCACCTATCGAACTCAGCAATTTTGGAACATTTGGAAGAAAGGTTAGGCCACCTTAAGACACAAGAGCAGATGGAGTTGAAATAACTACTTTTGAAATACACAAATTTGTTCCCTGATGTTCCAAAAAAGACATCAGTGATTTACCATGATGTAGATATAGGAGAGGCAAATCCCATAAAACAGCACCCATATAGAATAAACATTCAGAAGAATAAAATCATGGATCAGGAGGTGGAATTTATTTTGAGGAATGACATTATTCGACCTTCAAACTCAGATTGGAGTTCTCCTTGTATTCTGGTACCAAAACCAGATGGAACTGTTAGGTTCTGTACAGATTATAGGAAGGTTAATTCAGTGACTAAAACAGATGCTTATCCTATTCTGAGAATAGATGACTGTATTGATAAAATTGGCAAAGCTAAATTTCTTACTAAGTTGGATTTGTTGAAGGGTTACTGGTGTGTGCCTTTAACTGACAGAGGAAAGAATATTTCAGCCTTTGTAACTCCATCCTGTTTATACGAATTTATGTGCTACCTTTTGGCCCTGCAACGTTCCAGACAATGATTAATTCTGTAATCCAAGGGTTAACTCATACAGAAGCTTATATTGATGACTTAGACACAAAAAATGACACATGGGAAAAACATCTAAGGCAATTGGACAAATTGTTTGCAAGATTATCCAAAGCAAACTTAATTTAATTTAGCAAAAAGTCAATTTGCAAATGCCACGGTAACATACTTGGGTTATGTAGTTGGCCATGGCAAAGTTGCACCTATTCAAGCTAAGGTAAATGCAATTTCTGAGTTTCCTACTCCCAATGGCAAGAAAGCAGTGAGAAGGTTTTTAGGAATGGCAGGATATTGCAAGAAGTTTTGCTGAGGTTTATCTTCCTTTAACCAATCTTTTGAAGAAAGGGGAGAGATTTGTGTGGACTAAAGATTGTTAGGCAGCGTTAGAAAATTTAAAGGAGATGCTATGCCATTGCCATGTGTTAAAATCTCCTGATTTTGACAGACCATTTTCTGTAGCAGTGGATGCCAGTGAGGGAGCAGCAGGTCCAGTTTTATTGCAAAAACATAATGAAATTGACCATCCAGTTGCCTACTTTTCAAAAAAATTCAATGTTCATCAAAGGAATTATTCCACTATTTGAGAAGGAACAGTTGTCCATAATATTTGCTCTGCAGAATTTTGATGTGTATCTTGGTACCTCTCATGAATCAGTTGTGATATTTACTGACCACAATCCTCTGGTGTTTTTGAATAAAATGAAGAATAAAAACAGAAGATGGTTAAACTGGATTTTGATATTACAAGAATATGATCTGCAAATTAACCATATCAGAGGTGTAAATAATATGATTGCCGATTGTTTGTCAAGATGTTAAAATTGATCGTGTATAAAAATACTTTCAAAATTGAATTACTGTATACATTGTGTATTCTTATCTCTTTAATAATTTTAAGACAGTTTAGTTATAACTGAATTTTAACTGAAGAGTTAAAATTCCCTTTAAAGGGGGAAGGTGTGACAAAGTATTTAGAGGTGGCTTGGGAGGAATTGCTAGAGCAGCTTGCACACACACACATTTTAAACACAGGACTTTTGCAGGGTGCTTTTTGCAGAAAGAGCAACAAAGTTGCAGAATACAGCTGGCCTGGGAGAGCATGTGATCTTTGCAGGTAAGGGACAGGACAGCTTTGCTCTCAGAGAGGGAGGGAGTGAGAGAGAAGGAGTCACAGAAATCAGTTCCAGAGGGACAAGCTTGCAAATTCTGGAAAGCTGCCTGGTCAAAGGAGAAGACTGGCGGTCTGAAAGACGACCTAAAAGAAAGACGATCATCTGGAGAACCCGGAAGGGGGAAAATTTCGTCAGCAAGACTGATTGAGAAGGAATCTGTTGCGGATGTCCTGGAAAAGGAATCTCTCTCTGAAAACCAGTAAAAACCCTCCTGAGTGGTAACCTGAGTGGTTAAGCACCAAAGACTGGTGAACTTTGTTAATTCTAACTTCTGTGCATGGTACAAGAATTGCCTGCAATCAGTGAGATTGGACTGTGTTCTACGTTTTAGTAAGTTTGAAATGGCCACCCTACTGTAAATGCATGTCCTTGAATGTGTGACACTTTTATCCTGAGGAAAAGACTGTCCATCCTATCAATGCATCTTATGATTTTATGAACTACCATCTGGTTACCCCCTCAGCCTACGATGCTCCAGTGATAACAACCCAAGTTTGTTTGATTTCTCCCCTTAATTCATAACCTCAAAACCAAGCAACATCCTGGCAAACCTCTTTTGTACCTTTTCTAAAACCTCCACATCCTTCCTATAATGGAACTATCAGTATTGCACACAGTATGCCAAATGCAGCCTAACTAAAGTTTTATATAGCTGCAATGTGACCACTTAACATTTATACTCAAAGTTCGCCCAATGAAACCAAGCGTACCATACACCTCTTTAACACTCCATCTACTTGCATGACCACTTTCAGTGAGCTATGGACATGGATCCCCAGATCACGCTGCATGTTCATACTTTTATCATACTACCATCAACTGTGTACATTCCACTTACTTTTGGCCTCTCAAAGTGCACATTTCACACTTATATAGATTAAACTTCATCTGTCATTCCTCTGTCCATTACTGTAACTGATGTATATTCTGGTTTTTTTTTGCTTTCCTAGCTCTCTACAGTGTCCACAACTTCACAAATCTTTATATCATTTACAAATTTACTAATCCATACACCTACTTCTTCATCCAAGTCATTTATGTGTATCACAAACACAGGGATCCCAACAACACCTTGTGCCACACCACTAGTCTCAGGCTTCCAGGCCAAAATAAACCATTACCCTCTGTCTTCCATGAGCACCCAACTTCGTATCCAACCTTTTTTAAAAAAATTCTTTACACTAAAGCAGTGGTTTTCAACCTTTTTCTTTCCACTCACATGCCACTTTATGTATTCCCTATGCCATAGGTGCTCTGGGATAGCTTAAGGTGGTCTGTGGATGGAAAGAAAAAGGTTGAAAACCACTGTTTTAATTGTACCTAATTGACTCATTATGTACACGGTTTCATAACTCCAAAGAAAATGAGTCAATGACAATTTTTCTCAAGCAAAATATTTCAGTAACAATTGGATCTAGAGCAGTGGTTCTCAACCTTCCCTTCAATTCACATACCACTTTAAGCAATCCATTACTAATCACAGAGCACCGATGGCATAGGGATTACTTAAAGTAGTATGTGAGTGGAAAGAAGAAGGTTGAGAATCATTGCTCTAAAGGAATGTAGTTCAACAATCCTTGTGTGCTAGCATTTAGTTGGTGGATTTCCAGACAGCAAAACCCAAATATATCAGGTGCAAATTAGGAACAATGCATCAAAAATAATTCAATCTGTAATTATGAGGTGGCTTAGGACCAAATAATTCAGAGATCACATTGTTCTGGAATATTGCTAAGTTGGTACGCAGTCTATTTCACAGGAACTGTTCCACTTTTAGTTTAGAAAAAGAAATAGGACAATTTCAGAATGCCAGATATGTTCAAAGTTCAAATTTATTGGAAGAAAGATACCGATACAACACTAGAAATGTAAACAAAGAAGAACAAACAAACTGTACAAATATTGGAAAATAAATATTCAATAATAAATAATGTGCAAAATAAGAGTCCTTAAATGAGTCTCGAATTGAGTCTGTTGTTTAGGAGATTGATGGTTGAGGGGGAGCAACTATTCCTTTCCTTTTTCAATCTTTTTATTAATCATATTATAGGTAAAAAATACATGAGGAGAAGTGCATAATCAAAAAAAAAGAAATATCACAATATGACATCATATAAGGATGGAGGCCGGTGACAAGCAGTGTACCTCAGGGTTTGGTATTGGGACCATTGCTGTTGGTCATATATATTAATGATCTGGAGGATGGGGCGGTCAATTAGATTAGTAAATATGCAGATGATATGAAAATAGAGGGAAGTGTGGATGTTGAAGAGGGTTTTCAAAGATTGCAGAGAGATTTAAACTGCTTAGAGGAGTGGGCAAAAAGATGGCAGATGGAGTTTAATGCTAATAAGTGTAGGTTCTTCATTTTGGAAAGAATAATCAAAGCAAGACATAAGTGATAAATGGAAGGGCATTGAAGAATGCAGTGGAGCAGAAAAATCTGGGATTAACGGTGCATTGTTCCCTGAAGGTAGGAGCGCATGTGGATGGGGTGGTGAAGAAGGCCTTTAGTATGCTTGCCTATATAAATCAATGCATAGAATATAGGAGTTGGGAAGTAATGATGAAACTATACAAGGCGTTGGTGAGGCCAAATTTAGAGTACTGTGTGCAGTTCTGGTCACCGATTTACAGGAATGATATTAACAAGATAGAGAGAGTGCAGAGAAGATTTACAAAAATGTTGCCTGGGTTTCAGTATCTGGAATACAAAGAGATATTGTGCAAATTAGGTCTTTATTCCTTGGAACGTAGAAGGCTGAGAGGGGATTTGATAGAGGTGTTTAAGATAATGAGAGGGATAGATAGAGTTGATGTGGAAAGTCTTTTCCCATTGAGAGTAGGAGAGATGGATACAAGAGGTCATGGGTTGAGAGCTGACGGGCAAAGGTTTAGGAGTAACATGAGGGGGGAACTTCTTTACTCAGAGAGTGGTTACTGTGTGGAATGGGCTTCTGGGAAATGTGGTGGAGGGAGGGTCAATTTTGTCATTTAAGAAAGTGTTGGATAAGTTTTTGGATGGGAGGGGGATGGAGGTATATGGGCAGAGTGCTGGTAAGTGGGATTAGAGGAGTGTACTTGGATCAGTGTGGACTAGAAGGGCCAAATTGGCCTGTTTCCATGCTGTAATTGTTATATGGTTATATTATATGGTTATAAAAAGCATCATACACAGGAATAGTAGTAAACATTGTATTACACAACAATTAATGAATATGTTCTCATTTCCTCAAATCTTCAAAAAATGAAAAAAAAAGATTATATAAAACCCCACCTTATCTAAGAAAAAAATACAAAACTAAAAAAATACTGGGTAACCTATCCTGAGAATTTATTAATAAAAATTAATTGCCTAGTCTTCACCAACAAAGAGAAAAGAAATAAAATTAAATATAGTCCAGAATGGAAAAGAATTATATTAACTAAGTCATGTGGAAATAACTTATAAAAGGTTGCCCAGTCTCTTCAAATTTTACAGAAGTACCAAATATACAACTCCTAACTTTCTCTAAACTTAAACATGACATAATTTGAGAGGAGCATTGAGTCAAAGTAGGTGGATTAGAATCTTTCCATTTCAATAAAATAGCTCCTCTAGCCAACAATGTAGAAAAGGCTACAAACTGATATGTGAAAGTGGGAACACGTCCCACTTCTGGAAATACAATTCCAAAAAGAGCAGTCAATGGGTTAGGTTGCAAACTAATATCCAGTATAGCTGACAAAGTCTGAAATATATCTATCCAATACTTCTCCAACATAGGTCATGGCCAAAACATACAAGTTAGAGAAGCCAATTCTGATATACATCTATCACAAATAGGACTAACGTTAGAAAAAAAAATACAGGCCAATTTGTCTTTTGACATATCAGCCCGATGTTCCACTTTAAGCTGAATCAAAGTACGATGAGCACATATTGCAGAGGTATTAACCAATCCAAAAATCTCCCATGATTCCTCTGGAAGATATAAGGTAGCAACTGTTCCTGAACCTAGTGATTCCTATATCTCTCTCCTGATGGCAGCAGCAAGAACACAGCATGTCCTTGGTGGAATGGATCCTTGATGATTGTTCCTGCTCTCCAATGGGAATGTTCCATGCAGAGGTTTTTGATGATGGGGAGAGTTTTGCCTGTGAGACACTGGGCTGAGTCCTCTACTTTTTGCAGGACTTTCTGCTCCGAGGTATTGGTACCCCGATACCAGCTGTGATGTAGCCAGTCAGCACACTTTCCACTACTCATCAGTAGAAGTTTGCCAAGGTTTCCATTGGCATACTGAACTTTGCAAACTCCTGAGGAAGTCGAAGCACTGATGTGCTTTCTTCACAATGACATTAGTGTGATGGGTCCAGGAAAGGCCTTCCGTAAACCTGTGATAGAGGCCCAATATCTTCAGATGCACATTACAAACCGAGGCAAAGCTACCTGCTTGTAGATGTTATAAATCATGACAGAACAGAAATAGTACATTTACAGCTGACACACCCCAATTAACTTTCATAGTAGGTTCTCCTCTTATTCATGCTAATGATGACCATTTCGTCAAATGCAATATATAATATTGATCTAGTACCCTTCTATAATCTCAAGACATCCTAAAGCATTTCACAGCTTATGCAATGCTCTGTTAAGTAGTCTAATGTATGAAGAACAACAGCCAATTTGTTCACAGCAAGTTACTACAAACAGCAATTAGTTTGTTGCAGTAATGTTGATTGAAAGATGGATGTCAATCAGTCCTGCTCCTTGTTCTTCTCAATGCAGCATTTCTAAACCTATGGTCTATAATTCAAATCATTCAAATACAGTAATTCCTTAATTTACAAAGATTTAATTTCCAAACGTTCACTCTTACACTCCTGATATTTTAGGCTGCGTACCTTTAATTTAGAAAGATACTTTTTGGTATGACAAATAGCGCACCACTCTCTGCACATAGGAATAAATTATCCCAAAATGCCTAGAATGCATTTGAATAAACCTTTTTGACTTGCAAATGTTTTCTCCACAAAATGTTTACAGGAAGATATTCCTTTTGTGATTGAAGGAATGAATGTGTTCTGCATTTGGTCCAACTTCTACAAGTGTTACTTATGGGAAGGAAATCAAGCTTTGGAGCATAGGGTGACCTTCTTCTTTTCATCCAACACCAATCACACATGAGCCAACAAATAGGGCTTATGAATGCTGAAATGCCAAGCATTTGGCTAAACACTTGGTTTCCTGCCAATCACGCAGGATATAACGATCTCGCAAGCATTTAAGTTATCCAACTATTGATGCAGAAATGTACACTTAGCATTTCTTTTAAGAACTGGTGAATTCTTGTTTTCATAACTGGCAAATTCCCAATGTCACATCCATTGGTACATGTGAGAGTTGGTGAGAGTTGGTGAGGATTATCTGATAAATTCAAGCAGGGTCAGCTCAGTAAGAAGTCAGCCGGAATATCTACACTAGTATGTGTTAGCAGGATGTAGAACATCACGGGCAAACATGATTCTGTCTTTATTCAATATTCCATTCCATTTGTCAATAAACTCCACGAGAAGTGTAACCGCTAACCTTTATCTTTGTAGCAAATTGTAACACCTTAATCCAAGTCTTTCTTATAATTCAATTCTATCCAAACCACCAATAAGCTAGAAATCAAAGTTTAATTTGCAGTGTGTTTTAGTAGTGCATCAAATATTTGGTTTTACCCATGAGTTCTTCAGAGAGTTATAAATTTTAAAGGAAATACTAGCATACAGAGGGGGATGCTCCATCAATGGATGGGCTGACCAGTCTAATATCACATTTTTTTTTACAAACAAGCTCTTCATTCTAAATGTTGACACCAATACTTTACATCCTCATTAACCCAGATCACTACAAGAATGCTTTATCTATGAGGTATTGATTACAAATTACTGTACACATCTGTTTTTAATGGATATTACCAGTGAAATCATTATCTTTCAGCATGCATAAATTATCTCAGCTACTAAGTAAGTCACAATTCTGAAGAATTGTATTAAATCAACGATGTCATTAGTTCCATCAATAATCATTTATTTCAGAAGACAGAATATATTGTTCAAGGAACAGGGAAGAAATAGAATAGTTTGTACAAATTATCAGTCAGTAGTAAAGAAAAATTAGAACCATCATCTCTCCTGTGTAAATCACAAAATTCTGTGGACACAAAATGCTGGAGAAGCTCAGCAGGTCAGTGTCCTTTATGTAGCAAGGATAAAGCTATGTAACTGATGTTCCGTGCTTGAGCCCTTCATTGAAGTATGAGAAAATGCCGGCAGGTATCTGAACACAAGAGTGGGGGGGTGGGGGGAAGTGTTACTTACTGAATCTGGTGCACCCTTTCTGGCATTCTCTACATCAGACAGACCAGTCACAGACTAGGAGATCGTTTCACTCAGCACCTCTGCTCTTTTCACAACCACAGTGACCTCTCAGTGACCGACCATTTTGCGGTGTAGAGGAATTTTTGGAGGTTCCTGTCATTGTCCCTGCTGATTACGGCTGCAGATAGTGACATTGTTGAGATATGGGTAAGTGCCTGCACCCCGTGTTCGTCCACCATCCAATCCATCTCCCTTTGAAAGACAGACACCCCATTCATTATCCCAAAAGGAATTCTCAGGAAATGGCACAGGTGACCATCCGCCTCTAAGGCAGTGTATTGGCGGTCTTCAGGGTGGATGGGGAGCTGGTGATAGGCAGACTTAAGGTCTATGGTTGAGAACACCCTGTATTGTGTGATCTGGTTCACCATGTTGGGTATGCAGGATAGGGTGTATGCTTCTAGCTGGGTGAACCTGTAGATGGTCTGAGTATAAGCTATGGCCATCCGGTTTTTCTCCCCACTCCATCACCACCTGAGCTCTCCAGGGGCTCGTGCTCTGCTCTATCACCCCCTCAGTGAGGGGGTCAGCTCACTTCTGACTCAATAAAATCCCTGCCCCGGCGTTATATCACCGACTTTTAGTCAGGGGTGAGATTAGTGAACAGGGGGCGGAGGAGGGATCCGGAGCGTGGATTGCAGGTCGGATGCGATGATTGGGTTTGGGGCTGTTGGTTAGCCCCATTGGTTTGGGGCTGCTGGTCGTCCACATGGTGAGGAAGGGGTGGGTAGTTTAAAAACTGCTCATTACAGACCATGAGGGGAGGATGAGGCCTGTCGTACTCCATGGTGATGCTCTAAGTTGCACTGGAAGTCTAATCCCAGTAGGATGGGTGCATAGAGCTGTAGCAGAACTAGTAACCTGAAGTTACAATGGACCGTGCCCTGGACAGTCAGTGTTACTGTACAACTGCCACAAACCTTTACAGAGTGGGATTGGGATGCTAGGGAGACCCTATTTTGTGGGCTTCACTCCAAGGAAATTGCGCTGTACAGTGTTTGGATGAATGCTCTCAGGGCTTTCACTGTCAAATAGGCAAACAGGGGGCAGCCATTTAGCTGGACATCAATCATGGCCCTGGAGAGTTGATGTGGTCTGCGTGGATTCAGGGTTACCAATGCCAGCATCTGCTTGTCATCTGAGGAGTTATGTTGGCTGCCGGTGGTCCGGTAAGATGGCAATCGAGATAGCAGCCTCCATGGCATGCATGTGGCCCCGTTGTTATTCTCCGGAAGAGAACAAGGAGAAGACAGAAGTGACATCATTACGGTTGGTGATCTCTGTGGTGCGCGTGCGCGGGTGTCCCAGTTCCCTGGAAATAATGGTGGAAGTGACTGCATCAAAGATGGCGGCCCCTGCTCGCACACAGCACTGCTGGGCTTGGGGGATTGGTTAGACTTACAGGCCTGAGTGAAGTGTCCCTTCTTCCCATAGTTGGAGCAGTCGGCATCCCTGACAGGGCAGCGTTTCCTTGGATGCTTGCCCTGTCTGCAGAAATAGTACATCGGATGGTCACTAACAGCAGCAGAGGTCAGCTCAGGGCAGGAGGGGATTTGCGATCCTGCCTTCCAAGATAGCGGCCCCCGTGTTCCCCAAGAGGTGGTCGTGTGCTTGCTGGAAAATGATTCAGTGTTTTGTTTTTTTTTTTAAAAATTTTTTATTTTTCACACCATAAAACACGTTAGCCATGGTATACACTTTTTCATTTTCACACATATACAGTGACTTTTTCTCCCCCACCCCCCTCCCTCCTCCCAAGCCACCCCCCCACCCCCCTCTCTCATCCATTTTAGGTATACAATCTAGGTTGCATTAAGTCAGTCAGACAATGTTGTCATTCAACAAAAATACACCAGAAATTCTACTGAGTCCATTCTTTTCTTTTCTTCTCCTTCCATCAACTTAGGTAATGTTTGTTCCCGGTAGGTTTTCGCTATTGTATTTAATGTAAGGCTCCCATACTTGTTCGAATATTTCAATATTATTTCTTAAACTATATGTTATTTTTTCTAATGGAATACATTTATTCATTTCTATATACCATTGTTGTATTTTCAAATTATCTTCCAATTTCCAGGTTGACATAATACATTTTTTTGCTACGGCTAGGGCTATCTTAACAAATCTTTTTTGTGCATCTTCCAAGTCAATTCCAAATTCTTTATTTTTTATGTTACTTAGGAGAAAGATCTCTGGATTCTTTGGTATATTGTTTTCTGTTATTTTATTTAATATCTGATTGAGATCATCCCAAAATTTTTCTACTCTCTCACATGTCCAGATTGCATGAATTGTTGTTCCCCTTTCTTTTTTACATCGAAAATATCTATCAGATACCGTTGGGTCCCATTTATTTAACTTTTGCGGTGTAATGTATAGTCTGTGTAACCAATTATATTGTATCATACGCAGCCTCGTATTTATTGTATTTCTCATCGTTCCAGAACATAATTTCTCTGATGTTTCCTTTTTTATCTTTATATTTAAATCTTGTTCCCATTTTTGTTTAGTTTTACCATTTGTTTCCTCATTCTCCTTTTCTTGCAGTTTAATATACATATTTGTTATAAATCTTTTGATTAACATTGTATCTGTAATCACATATTCAAGGTTACTTCCCTCTGGTAAACTCAAATTGCTTCCTAATTTATCTTTCAAGTAGGATCTCAATTGGTAATATGCCAGCGCTGTATCTCCAGTTATATTGTATTTATCTCTCATTTGTTCAAAGGATAAGAATCTACTTCCTGAAAAACAATTTTCTATTCTTTTAATCCCTTTTTTTCCCATTTTCTAAAGGAAAGGTTGTCTATTGTAAAAGGGAGTAGCTTATTTTGCGTCAATATTAGTTTTGGTAATTGATCATTTGTTTTATTTCTTTCTACATGAATCTTCTTCCATATATTGAGGAGATGGTGTAATACTGGAGAAGTTCTATGTTGTATCAATTTTTCGTCCCATTTATATAATATGTGTTCAGGTATCTTTTCCCCTATTTTATCTAATTCTAATCTCATCCAGTCTGGTTTTTCCCTTGTTTGATAAAAATCTGATAGGTACCTTAATTGTGCGGCTCTATAATAATTTTTGAAGTTTGGCAATTGTAAGCCTCCTTGTTTATACCATTCTGTTAATTTATCTAGTGCTATCCTCGGTTTCCCCCCTCTCCATAAAAATTTCCTTATTATTTTCTTTAACTCTTTGAAGAATTTTTCTGTCAGTTGTATTGGCAATGCCTGAAATAAGTATAGTATCCTTGGAAAAATGTTCATTTTAATACAGTTTATCCTTCCTATCAGTGTTAATGGTAGCTCTTTCCAATGCTCTAAATCGTCCTGTAATTTTTTCATTAGTGGATTGTAATTGAGTTTATATAATTGGCCTAGATTTTTGTTTATTTGTACACCTAGGTATCTTATTGCCTGCATTTGCCATCTGAATGGGGATTCCTTCTTAAATTTTGAGAAATCCGCGTTATTCATAGGCATTGCTTCACTTTTATTTACGTTTATCTTGTATCCCGACACTTCTCCATATTCCTTCAATTTCTTATATAGTTCTTTTATTGATAGTTCTGGTTCTGTTAAGTACACTATCACATCATCCGCAAATAGACTGATTTTATATTCCCTGTCTTTTATTTTTATTTCTTTTATATTATTATCTATTCTTATCGATTCTGCTAGTGGTTCTATAGCTAGCGCAAACAATAATGGTGATAGTGGGCATCCCTGCCGCGTTGACCTGCTTAAGTTAAATTGCTTTGATACATGTCCATTTACTGTCACTTTCGCTAACGGTCCCTTATATAATGCTTTAATCCAATTAATATACTTCTCCGGTAAACTGAATTTTTGCAATACTTTGAACAAATAATTCCATTCTACTCTGTCGAAGGCCTTCTCTGCGTCTAAAGCAACTGCTACTGCAGGTGCTTTATTTCCTTCAACTGCATGAATTAAGTTAATAAATTTACAAATATTGTCTGTTGTGCGTCTTTTTTTGATAAATCCAGTTTGGTCTAAATTTACCATTTTCGGTACCTATTCTGCTAATCTGTTTGCTAATAGTTTAGCTATTATCTTATAATCTGTGTTTAGCAAAGATATTGGTCTATATGACGCTGGTGAGAGTGGATCTTTCCCTTGTTTTAGTATCACTGTAATTATTGCTGTTTTACATGAATCTGGTAAGTTTTGTGTCTCATCAATCTGGTTGATTACATCCAGGAGGGGCGGTATTAATAGGTCTTTAAATGTTTTGTAGAATTCTATTGGGAGTCCATCCTCTCCTGGTGTCTTATTATTTGGTAATTTTTTTATTATCTCTTGTATTTCTACTGTTCCAAATGGTTCTGTTAATTTATTTTGTTCCTCTATTTGTAGTTTTGGTAGTTCAATTTTAGTCAAAAATTCATCTATTTTCCCTTCTTTCCCTTCGTTTTCAGTTCGGTATAATTGCTCATAGAATTCTCTGAAGTTTTCCTTAATTTCTTTTGGATTATATGTAATTTGTTTGTCTTTTTTCCTTGTTGCCAATACCATTTTCTTAGTTTGCTCTGTCTTAAGCTGCCATGCTAAGATTTTGTGTGTTTTTTCACCTAGTTCATAATATTTCTGTTTTGTCTTCATTATATTCTTCTCCACCTTATATGTTTGTAATGTTTCATATTTTATTTTTTTAT
This sequence comes from Narcine bancroftii, assembly GCF_036971445.1. Classification (NCBI taxonomy): domain Eukaryota; kingdom Metazoa; phylum Chordata; class Chondrichthyes; order Torpediniformes; family Narcinidae; genus Narcine; species Narcine bancroftii. The sequence goes on along the minus strand of NC_091473.1, from coordinate 90,200,146 downwards.
CCGCCAATTCTCTTCTTTTGGTTGTATCTTCCTTTATTGCTAATTTTTTTTCTATGTTTACTATTTCCCTTTCCAACTGCTCTGTTTCCTGATTATAGTCCTTCTTCATCTTGGTTGCATAACTTATTATTTGTCCTCTAATGAATGCTTTCATTGCGTCCCATAATGTCCCATATCTTCCACTGATTCCGTATTTACTTCAAAATACATTTTTAATTGTTTTTCAATAAATTCTCTAAAATCCTGTCTTTTAAGTAGCATGGGGTTTAATCTCCATCTATTCATTCTTGGAGGGATGTCCTCTAGCTTTACTGTCAGTATTAAGGGTGAATGGTCCGATAGCATTCTCGCTTTATATTCTGTTTTTCTTACTCTATCCTGCATACTAGCTGATAACAAAAATAGGTCTATTCTTGAGTATGTTTTATGTCTAGTCGAGTAGTATGAGTATTCCTTTTCTTTTGGGTTTTGTTTCCTCCATATGTCCACAAGTTTCATTTCTTGCATTGATTTAATTATAAATTTGGTTACTTTGTTCTTCCTGTTAATTTTTTTCCCCGTTTTATCCATATTTGGATCCAAATTCAGATTGAAATCCCCTCCTATTAGTATGTTCCCTTGCGTATTAGCTACCTTCAAAAAGATATCTTGCATAAACTTTTGATGTTCTTCGTTAGGTGAATATATATTAAGTAGATTCCAAAGCTCCGAATATATCTGACATTTTATCATGACATATCTCCCTGCTGGATCTATTATTTCCTCTTCTATTTTAAATGGCACATTTTTGCTAATTAATATAGCCACTCCTCTTGCTTTTGAATTATACGATGCTGCTGTTACATGTCCTACCCAATCTCTCTTTAATTTCTTGTGCTCCAATTCAGTTAAGTGTGTTTCTTGGACAAATGCTATATCTATTTTTTCCTTTTTCAGTAAATTTAGTAGTTTCTTCCTTTTAATTTGGTTATGTATTCCATTAATATTTAAAGTCATATAGTTCAGCGTAGCCATTTTATATTTTGTTTATCTTCTCTTTCCGTTTTTCCATCATTACCTTTCCTCCTTTTCCATTTCTGTTTTCTTATTTTCAACTCTTTATAAGACAACATTCCTTCAACATCCAACATTTTCCTTATTCTCCTATTTCTATCTTATTTATCCCCAATCTCCCCTTCCCCTCCTGAGTTGTCCTTTATCCCTTGTCGGACAACCACATCTCCCCTCTCCATTTGGATTTGCGAATCCACTCGCAAGCGTCAACTGATTTTGCAGTGACCGCTATTTCCCCCCACCCCGCCCCCCCAGAAAAGATTTCACTTTTCATATGTCACAAAGGTCACTCTTTTAATTCCCTCCTTATTCTCTCTATTCCATTACCTTCCCTTATTAATTCTTGTCTATACTATCTATATTTTCCTCTAAGTACAGATACATTCACGTATGCACATTGTCTCTATTCACTCTTATACCTCTTTACCCGCATACATATCAATCGTGATCATTTTTACTCTCATTACCCGTCTTCATCCCTCAGTCTATTTTTGTCTTTACCCACATACATATCAATCGTGATCATTTTAACTCTCATTACCCGTCTTCCTCCCTCAGTCTATTTTTGTAATTGTTCTGCAAATTTTCGTGCTTCTTCTGGATCCGAGAATAGTCTGTTTTGTTGTCCTGGAATAAATATTTTCAATACCGCTGGATGCTTTAGTATAAATTTATACCCTTTCTTCCATAAAATCGCCTTTGCTGTATTGAACTCTTTTCTCTTCTTTAGGAGTTCAAAACTTATATCTGGATAAATGAAGATTTTTTGCCCTTTATACTCCAGTGGTTTGTTGCCCTCTCTTACTTTTTCCATTGTCTTCTCCAGTACCTTTTCTCTTATAGTATATCTTAGGAATTTTACTACAATAGATCTTGGTTTTTGTTGTGGTTGTGGTTTAGAGGCCAATACTCTATGTGCCCTTTCTATTTCCATTTCTTGCTGTAGTTCTGGACATCCTAGGGTCTTAGGGATCCACTCTTTTATAAACTCCCTCATATTCTTGCCTTCTTCATCTTCCTTAAGGCCCACTATCTTTATGTTATTTCTTCTGTTATAATTTTCCATTGTATCTATTTTTTGAGCTAGTAGTTCTTGTGTCTCTTTAGTTTTTTTATTAGATTCCTCCAATTTCTTTTTTAAGTCTTCTACCTCCATTTCTGCTGCTACTGCCCGTTCTTCCATCTTGTCCATTTTTTTCCCCATTTCTGTTAATGTCATATCTATTTTATTCACTTTCTCTTCTGTGTTGTTTATTCTTCTTCTTAAATCATTGAATTCCTGTGTTTGCCATTCTTTAAATGACTCCATGTATCCTCTAACAAGAGCAAGTATATCCTTTACCTTGCCTTTCCCTTCATCTATTTCACTGTATTCTTCCTCTTCTTCTTCCTCTGGGTTGGCCATCTGTTGTTTCTTTGTTGCCCTTTCCTTCTCTTCTTTCTTGTTTTCATTGTTTTCTGTGGTCTCTTCTTGCTGCAGGTGTTCTGCAGCTGTCGTTGCCGGCTGTGGAGATCGACTCCCCAGCTGGTCCCCCCTCCCGTCGGTGTGTTTTTTTTCATGCGCATCGCACATGCGCAAGGAGTCGCGCATGCGCGGTGGCGCACTTTTACTCGGCTCTGTGAGCCATTGTTGTAGTTCTTTTTCTACCGACCTGAGGTAGCGGGCTCCTCTCTCCACAGCGGGCCTCTTCGGACAGGTAAGGCCTTCACCTTTTTCCTCCGTTGTCTTCTCTTCCTCTCTTCTTACCGTTGATTTTGAGTTTTCTTCTTTTGTCTCCATCTTCTTTCCACCTTTATACTCACTTTTCTTTAACTTTTATTTCTGTGCCTTTGTATTTTCTCTTGTTTTTCCCAACTTTTCTGGAGAGGGCTGGAGTTCACCGTCCGGCCACTACTCCATCACGTGACTCCTGAAAATGATTCAGTGTTGTGGATGGTCACTTTCAGAGTGTTCACCAGTACAATGGTTTGAGGTAGGCTCAGTTGTTTCTGTTCAAGTAGCCTTTGTCTCACACAGGCAGAATGGACGCCTGTTACACAGGCATCTCAGATCAGCAGCTTTGTATGCTGTTCAGCACTCACAGTCCAACAGTTGCAGTCCCTTGCGAACTCCTGCAGGGCCATGACAAAGTCACTGAATGTTTCCCCAGGTCACTGTCTGTACTGGTCTTTCAGGATGTCCATGGCTTCTCCGTAGGTTTGGCAGTCCTGGACCATCCAGTAGACTCGGTGCCTGATGAACGAAAATAGCAGATGGAACTTGTCTTCGTTATCCTGGATCACTGCTGCAGAGACTGTGAGGAACTTTTCGAAGCAGCGGCACTAGAGTGCAAATTTGTCAGCTGCTTCGGGTTCTCTCGGGTTGATTTCTAAATGATCCAACTTCAAGTATTTGTCTATGTTCCGAGGAAAACAAAATCTTGCTAATAAAATTGATGTATGATGAATTACTCAAAGACAGAAGTTTTTGGAATTGAAGGATTTCATTAGCAAGAAATGGACAGCATCGCTTGTGTTGCTGCTCACACTGACCCGGACTCGAACTGGGGCAGAATTATGGCATGACAGCCTTTATGGGGGAGGAAGGGGAGGAGTCACGAGCCTGCTAGTGAGAGCAGGGTCAAACATAAAAGGTCATGTTATTTACATATACAATAATGGTTTCACCACACATGGCATAGTAGTTACTGATCTTCCTAGCTCATATGACGATTCTTATATTCGTTGTATTAAAATAGTTTGCCTGATTCTTCTTTTAGCTCAAAACTTCTTAATATGAATAACATCTTAAAAATGAAATGAATAGGTGAAGTGAGGGTAACTGCCTTTGACATCAATGCACCATTTGATTGAGTTTGGCATCAAGGATTCCTGACTAAAATGTAGTTAATAGAAATCAGGACACGTTGGAATCACACCCAGCACAAAAGAAGATGATTGTGGTGGTTGGAGATCAACCATCTCAGCCACAGGACATCTCTGCAGGAATTGCTCAAGGTTGTGCCCCCTGCACCACCCACCACACCCACCCCTAACCCCCCCACCCAATTCTCCTCCCTGCTGAGAGATTTTTCAGATGTTAACATGTTCTCCTTTTTGGAAATTTGGAAATGACCACCCTACCATGTATCTCTCTAAGTACTTTTTAAATTACAATTGTCCCTGTCTTTACCACTTCATGACAACATACAAACAAAAAATTAGGAACAGGAGTAAGGTCATCTGGCCTGTCAAGCCTGATTTGCCATTCAACAAAATCATGACTGTGGGCTCAGCTCCACTTAACCTGCCTTATCTCCGTATCCCATAATTCCCCCACTTTGCAAAAATCCGTGTATTAAATATATTTAATGAGGCAACTTCTACTTCTTCCCTGTGCAGAGAATTCCACAGATTCACTACTCTCTAGGAGAAGCAGCACCTCCTCATCTTTCTTAAATCTATAACCTGAATCTAGTTCTGGTATCACCAACCAGTGGAAATAACTTTCATGCTTCAATCTTATCTCTTTCATAATTTTGTATGTTCCTATGATTTCCACCCCCCCCCCCCCACCTCAATTTTCTTCTAAACTCCCAGATAAATTAATATAAGATTATCTCATCATCTCTGGATTCAACCTGATGAATCTCTTCTACACCATCTCCTGAGCCAGTATATCCTTTCTCAAGTAAGGAGATCATAACTAAACATTTCCAAAAACAGTAAAATGGGACCTGAGTAGCTAACACCAGTGCTGCCTTCTCATTTATACAATCAACGCTAATCACTCTGATCATTATCCACAAAGACTGTGATTAGCTTACTTACATTATTTCAAACCAACCTGCTCATCTTTGTAGCTGGAACAGATAATGGGAGCTCTTTCTGATTTAGGAGACATCGAAAAATTGAGCTGCAGAAAATGCTGATGGTGTACAAGATGCCTTGGTGAACGTTCAGAGCAGGTGAGAGTCCTCAAAATTCATGATTGGAGAGTAACACCAAAGAGAATCAAATTTTGGAAGAGAAACACAACCCATAATATTCAGCTCGTCAGAGATTAATTTAATCTCCACAAGGGGCCGGGGATGCCTTCCAGGCACACTGAAAAGCCTGTGGGAGGTGACTGTGGCAGTGAATGGCATAAATTAAGCACTAAAGACCTGAATACAGTGACACAAAATGTTCAATGAGCATCAGCAATCAAGGTAAGTGAATGTTCAATGCCACACCCTACCATCTGCACCATCGACATTGGACAATGCTTGACATATTTCATCCCCATCAGTCTCTATAATCAGAATTTATTGTTATGAACATGTAACAAAATTCATTATTTTGCAGCAACATTACAGGTCCAAATATTGCTATAAGTTATTTTTTAAATAAATTAGTTGAAAAGAAGTGAAAGTGAGGTAGTGTCTGTAGTTCATTGTCCATTCAGAAATCTGATGGCAGAGGGGAAGAAGCCATTTTTGTGCTGTTGGGTGCTCATCTTTATTCTCCCGTACTTACTTCCTGACAGTAGCAGTGTGTAGAGGGCATAGCCTGGGTAGTGAGGGTCCTTGAAGATAGAGGCTCCTTTCTTAAGACATCGCCTATCCTAGATGTCCTTTTTAAAAATATTTTATTTATACATTTTAAACCATAATGATAAATTACATTCAATTCCTGAAATTATTTTGAAAATGTATACATGTGGTATATGTAATCTCACCTCACCAACCCACCCTCCCACCTCTCCTTCCCACCACTAAAAAAAAGAAGAAAAAAAGAAAAAGAAAAACCAGAGAATGCCAAGAAAATAAAACAATTATAGTTACCAAGATGTTACCAAGAAGTGAGGTCTTCAGAGAGCCTATTAAACATGCAAATCAAAATTTTGTAAATATGGGCACCATATTTTCCAAAAATAACATGATATTTATCTCGCAGGTTATAAATAATCTTCTCTAATGGCATACAACTGCCAAGTTTTGCATGCCATCTTTCCATTCCTAAATCTATTTCTGAATTCCATGATATTGCAATACATTTCCTAGAAACTGCTAAAGCAATGAACACAAATTCATTTTGATAAATATTTAATTTTAATTTTGGTCTTATAGCCTCAATATTAGTCAATAAAAATAACATTGGATCCTGTGGGAATTCGACCTCCATGATTCATTCCAAAAAATTACCAACCCCCAACCAAAATTGTCTAACTTTAGGACATTGTCAAATTGAAGCCAATAAAGTTCCAATCTCAGATCTATACCTAAAACATAAATATAAATCTAATATAGCAGGATTTAATCTATTTAATTCTTGTGGAGTAAATATAATTGATGTAAAAAATTATATTGGACTAACCTATATCTTACATTTATAATTTTAGTCATATTATTCTTACATAAGTGCATCCAATCATTTTCATTTAGTTGTGTGTGTTAATCTTCTTCCATCTTAATCTTGATTTATTCACCCCAATTTTGGGGGCTTTAGTTTGAAGTAAATTATATATTACTACATTACTGAAATAAATTTGTTTACAGTAGTATTATTCATCAGTAATTCTAATTCACTTTGATTAGGTAACGTCAAAATAGGACCTACTTTGCCAGATAAAAAAGCATTAACTTGATAATAGCAGAATGAAGTATTGTTAGGTACATTAAATTTTTCCCTCATTAGTTCAAATGTTATATATTTCCCATTCTCAAAACAATCTTCAATCTTCTTAATACCCATCTGTCTCCACATCCTCAAAAATGTGTTATCCATTGAAAAAGGAATAAGCCTATTTTGACATAAGGCATTTTCCTAGATATTAAATCTTTCTTGAAGATGGCCTTAATGAAGACTGACGCTCATGATGTCACTGGCTGAGTTCACAAATCTCTGTAGTCTTTTCCTGTCAAAACCTGTTGCTAATATTCATTTGACCCTCTGAACACATATAAACTTAGTATTCTAATGAAACCCACATTCTCAACTTACAGCCTGTACTCAGTTCCACTATTAGCCATGATAGGTACAGTTATATAGTATGTAGTTAATCCTGAAACCTGGACCTATGGTTGAGTCATCAGAATTCAAATCTCACCATAGCAGCTCAGGATTTTATATACAGTTAACTAAAACCAGCAATGATGACTGAGTAATGACTAATTTGTCTTAAAATGTCATCTAGCTTACAAAACATCTTTTGGGCAAGAAAGTCCGTTGTCCTGAGTCAGTCCGACTCTTGGATGTGACTCCAGATCAATAGCAAAGCAGTTGCCTCTAGCTGTCACATGAACTAGCTAAATAAATCACACAGTTCAAGGGCAATTAGAATTGGGTAATAAATAATGTTCTTACCACCCTGCCATAACCTATGAAAGAATAAGAAGAATCACCCAAACATAACACAAGTAACTTAGAGGGGTTCTCACTCTTCTCTCTTGCTGGATACAGTCACATGTAATCAGAGGGAGTAGCAGCTAAGTGGCAATTACTGAAATGGTCACAGCTGAGATTGTGGTTAACAGCCAGACTGAAACCATAAAAGATATCTTCAGAACTAATCCTCTGTCACTTTCCCCTCATTCCACAGTATTTTCTGCTATTCAGGAACCTGTTACTTTGCTCCCCTCTGCTCACCACACTACCTTTTGAAAGCCAAGGAAAGCAGTAAGGCCAGGCAAAGATTAAAGAAAAGAAGGTGAATGTGGACGTGGCATCCTTTTTGATTTAAAACTCCCAAAAACTGATGTGCTGAGATGGTCTACAGCCAGAGGGGAAAGGATATTATAGATGTCATCTGACTGTACAGTCACATTGCACAAAGATACACTGCAGCTGATTCAGATAAGGCTTATTAGGGTTTCAGATGTTACTGTATTCTTTTTTCAATGTGTAACGTTTTAAATTGTTTCTTTATCATTTTGTTCCAACTACAGGTTTTTAAAGTAGTTATTTCCTCGGCAACTTTGGCTTGCAGCCTACCACACACATTCCCTCTGTTCTATATCAAGTTGTTGTTCATTGACTCACAATTTTTCCAGCAAAACTTAAAAACAAACTAAGGGAAATTCCATTCATCCCTCTGTGCTTGGATCCTTGACTTCCTCATCAACAGACCCAAATCAGTGCAGAATGACAATATTGCCACCTCCTCGCTGACCAGCAACACAGGAGCACCTCAAGGCTGTGTGCTTAGACTCTTGTTCTATTCCCTACACTCATTGATTGTTCAGTCAAGTTTGGCTAAAATGCTATCAAGCTATTCACTGATGACATCGCCATTGTTTGCTGAATAATGGGAAATAATGAGTCAGTCTATAGGATAGAGATCAAGAAATTGATTGGGTAGTGCCAGAACAACAGTCTTGCTCTCAACTTCAACAAGATCAAGGAAGGGGAGGTGGAGGGACATATACATGTCTGTATTGATGGAAAGGTACAGGGTCAGTGCCAGAGCAAGGCCTAGAGGGGATGTGGGTCATAATACCTCATTTTGGGGGGCAATGCTCATGGATGACCCCCTCGGCACCGACACTAGGAAGATGGAAGAGAGAGTTAGTACAACAGAGGGCCTCTCCTGGAGCCAGGACCTTCAGGCAATCATAAAGAAGAACACCATGCCTCTACTTCTTCAGATATCTGAAGAGATTTGGCATGTCATTGAATACTTTGACATGTGAACTGTAGAAAGTATATTGTCAGTTGCATCACAGCCTGGTTTGGGAACTTAAGTGCCCGGGAATGCAAGATTCAATTTATTGTCATAGCAATAAAACACTGTTGTATTACATGAAATATCTTTTTGCCTGCTACAAAAGAGTCCCCCAGAGTCACCGAGTGTCCATAGATTCACCTCCAGCACTTCCGCATCCCTTCAACCACACATAATCCAGTCCAAACCACTGGCAACCCAAACTCCAGATATGAAACTCTGACATAGTCAGGAACCCTTCAGCACCGCCTTGCATCCAGGTTCAGATACCTGGTATTCCAGTTTGAGCCAGTCTCCAGCAGTCTACAGACCAGTATGAGTCTCTCAACAGCAGTCTCCAGCAGCCCACAGCTTCTACAGGTTCCTTGCCTTGAGTCTCCAGCAGCACTGGTCCCTCAACCCCATAGTCCCCCACTGGTCCGCCACTGTGGTCACCGTCCCCACAGGTCATCTCTTCCACTTCTCCCTCACAGACGGTGCATGATCTTCCTATCTTCTGGTGCCCTGCTCCAGTCCTCGACTTCCCCAGAGTCTGCAGCCCCTCATGGCTGCTGCCGATTAATAGGCACTGCCATCTTCGGCACAGACCCACAGTCACAGGATTTCAAATAAAAACTCTTGTGTGCCCCCTCAATGGGCTGTTCAAAGCAGCAAACATAATCAAGTGCCTTCCTATCCATTGAAGACTTTAATGTTAGGCGCTACATGAAGAAGTCAGCTGCCATCATAAAATACCCCCATCACCCTGATCCGCAACCTCTTTTCACTGCTATGTTCGGCAAGAAGGTACAGAAACCTTGTCCAAAATCTCTAGGTTCAAGAATAGTTTTTTTTCCCCCAATGACTATCAGGTTTTTGAACTTCCTCTTATTACCCCAATCATAAACTACTATGGCACCACAAAAAGACCAGTCTCCACTTTTTTTCTTGCCCTAACTGTAACTGAATATTTATCATCTATCCTTTATATTTATGATCTCTTTTTATACTGGGCTAACCTAATGTATACTCTTTTATTTACAAAGAACATACAATGAATAAATCTACGTGAGGCGCTACACTAATTTGTTACAATAATCATGGACTGTGGGACCACCATAAAAGGATTGTCTGTACTATTGCAAAGTCACTCTTTTAGTATTCGGATAACTGTGAATATTTATTATCTATCTATTTGGGGTTTTTATTGTCTATTTTTAATTCAATTAAATCTACTTTTGAGGTTGTTTCTCAGTTGTTTTTGTACTTGTAGTTGTGTTTTTACAAAGTACCTGTACAGTTGCAGCAAGTAGGAATTTTGGTGCCTGTGTACATTGTACAACACAGTTGACAATAAACATTATCATTAATAATTTTAATATGTATGTACATTGAACTTTTGTGTACGACAATAAACTCAATATTATTATGTTATTATATCTCCACTTATCCCTCTCTCCAATTTAAAAAAAATATTGCACTATCACTTTTCCAGTTCAGTTTAGGGATCCTTTAACTGACATATCATCCCAATGTTACTCCCTTTATTGGATCTAAAAATTTGATCGATTAGTATGCGGTGTCAAAAGCATTGCACAATGCAGTGGCACAACATTAAGTTACCTTGTTATTGTCAAAACTAACCTGTTATTTTATCAGGATTGATGCTTACAACCTTTCAACAGTCTGGTCCTCTTGCCTTGATATTCTGTTGCCAAGAAACAACTTAAACATGATTGATGTCAGAGGATTAGTGGCGGGGGTGGGAGAGGATCATCTCCTTGTAACAGGGTGTTCAAAAGGCTAGAAAGGTACAGAGAAAATACCAAATCCAGAAAGAATGCCACATCTACTTGGGCTCATCAATATGTATGCCCTGTCTCTAAGGAATGAAAGGCTGACTGTTTTCTATCAGCTCCACAGCTGCTGGCAACATCCTGGCCAGTTATTCTTCACAGTGACTTCAGCTGGATCACTGTTGCAGCTGTATAATCTGGCTCAGACATTAGCTGCCATAATATCACATCCAAAGTCCTGATTGGAATGGTAAAAGATGCAATGTTGTGTGACATAGTCAATGACCCTGCAGATGGAGCACCACAACACTATACTTGGATTAAAGTAGAAGAGCCTATCTAATCAAGAATAATCATGCCCAAAAACTCTTGTTACAGCCACCAAAAATCAAACCTAGTTTTCTCTTTGACAACTGCTCTCCGCTGCCAGTCAAACATTCAAAATTGCGTTCAGAGGGATATGGAAGTGAAACCTCAACCTGTTAACTACAGAAAGCAATAAGGTACTGGGAAAAGACTTTGCAGGGTGCTGAACTATAAAATCCCTTTGATTCCCTGATGCACTGATGAAAAGCAATCAAGGAAAGTATCAAGAGAATCTGCATCCATAAGGGTATTTAAAAAGCTAGAGGGTTGGAGAAAAAAACAATTCTCTAGAATGCAAAGTTTACTTCTTCTGCAGTCCATGTCATTGCAGAGTCTTGGACATTTAGGCACCCATAGTTTGGCTGACTCCATCCCCCCACACTGCCTGAACCTCCCCCACCCCCCCAGCATTGCAGAAACTCCCTCCACCCCCCCCCACCGGAAACCACTCCCACAACAAACAAGGGCTTTTCGTAGCTTATAGTGATATATTTAAATTATTAAAAACAGTCGGGGAACAATCAAAAACAAGAGCTTTTGGTAAATTAAAATGATATTTTATTATAATTATTGTAATTTTAATTACATATAATTAATTGAAATTAAAATTATTAAAAAATTAAAAACACTCATTAAAAACAATCCAGATGTCGTAAAATAGATTCTTTGCTCCACTCATCTAGCACAACTCACTGCAACATTGAGAACTGTAACTAGAACCACTGTCGCCATTCTCTCTCTGCAGCGTCGTTCAGGCACCTTTTCACAAGAAATTGTGATAAAATGATCAAAAGTAAAACCCACCATTAACCAGAGCAGTCTATAGTCATAACCCTCAATACAAGTGATAGGATGCAGATGGGTGTTATTAACAAGAAACCTGTTTACACATTCATATAATTAATATCCTGCAATATATTATTAATGACAACTAGCATTAGATCTGTTGCCATTGTCTCCAAGGGAGTGGTTTCCTGGGGGAGGGAGTTTCTGCAATGCCGGGGGTTGCAGGGCCAGTGCCAAACTGTGGATGCAAAAATGTCCAAAGGGCTACAAAAGTTTTTTTTTGCCAAAATATCCATTGCCAAAATGCGAGCACCAAAATATCTGGCGCCAAACTATGGGCACCAAAATGTCCGATTCCACACTCTGAAATCCTCTAAAATCATCTTTAGATCCAAAGCACATTTTATGACACTGAACATAACTTCTTCCAAAAAGTTCACATAACGAGCTCTGTGATCAGCAGGTTAAAGGAAGTGAAAGGCTCAGTAGCATTTCCAAACACTGAGAATATTAAGGATCTGCAAATCTTTCCATGCTAGAATTCGTGACCTTAAGGCTACCCATTCTCTGTCTTGATCTTATGCTGTACAGAATCTTTTGTCAAGTCCATAAGGAAGCAAGCAAGTATAAGTGAGGCGGCAATTACAGCAAGCACAGACATTTAGGTCAAGGCTTTCATTTATACGAGCAACATCATCATCATCTGCTTGGATTTACTATCAGTCCACATACCTCTGACCAGTTTGAGCTCATCTCAGAAGACAAAGTCAACTGCTTTTTGCTCCAGAACGTTCCTTTTAGCTGGACCATTCAATTCCACCAGTCCCACACAGACCATTTTATCCACAAAAGTACTTTTAATCACAAATCATTAAGGCAGTGGATTGCACAAAATGCCATCAGAGCCCTGCAGGAAATGGAGACAGTAGGTCCAGTGGGTGGTTCTCCAGTCAGATCCCCATTCATTTAGCAGAATGCCTCATCGCCAATCTACTCAAACAAGCATCAAGAACTTGCTTGGTTGATGATGAGAAAGACTAGCCCAGTCAGATGTTTCATGTACAATCAACATATAGGCCACATAGCATTTTACTCTTGTGATGGTTGCTGTTGTTCATTTCCTTCGTGAATACTCTGCTTGGCAGGTCTGGGATGAGATGAATGGGTATTTGTTGAGGTTCATGCTGTATGAACTTGGCATAGGTACACATACCAAGACAAACATTAACAAATGCTGGGAAGCCATTAATGCAATCAAAGACATCCTCTAGTCTACCTGAAATTCAAAGGCTTTCCTGAGCAAGGTGTTGCCTGAGTGACAGAGTGTGGCAAACTAACATAGACTGAAGTCCAGGACTATATGCTAAGAGACTCACTGAAGCTGGGTACAGTCTGCAAGAGAAAGAGCCATAGTTTAGGGCCCTCCTGCACTTACATACAAATTGTGTTACAACCATATAAACCCATGAAGCTTCTGGTTTAATATTGTTTAAAATTGATAACTAATGATGTGTTAATGTTAATAATGGAAATAACAAGATTTGCTATGAAGACTTTGACTTAAATTTTCTGTATTACTTACTAATAATTTTTTTTACAACTAAAGTCCACTGTGAAATAAAAAAATACTTTTTCTCACCTCACAGAAGCCATTAATATTTTCAACATCCTGTTTCTGGTGAGGATTATAATATGGCAGCTCAAATCTAAAGGCTGATAAGTAAGCACAATAAAATATTCAACATGTCAGCACCCCTGCCAGAAAACCTTACAGTGCCTACATGTAGATTTCAGCACCGACCTTGCACAGTACAGGACTTTGAATAAAATTGCGTGGAGATTAAGCGCAACATTTCTAGCATATTTGTGGATCCAAACATATTTGTGGATCCAAACATAAATGCCGATTTGAACACAGATGTATTATCAACCACTGTAGCCAAATTGGAAATTACCCAATGTCCAAGTATTAGCTTGGAATCTCAGACCTCTGTCATTACATCCCCTGACCAGTTTGAGCTCATCTCAGAAGACAAAGTCAATTGCATCAAGTGAGGCAATCTGGCTTCCTTACTCCAGAATGTTCCTTTTAGCTGGACCATTCAATTCCACCAGTCCCACACAGACCAATTTATCCAGAGAAGTACTTTTAATCACAAATCATTAAGGAAGTGGATTACACAAAATGCCATCAGAGCCCTGCAGGAAATGGAGACAGTAGATCAAGCTGGTGTTCTGCAAGCTCAGAGTTGCATCCATCATGGATCAAGGTAACACAATCAGAAGTATTCCAAAAGGAATAGAAGTACAGGCCTTCAGCATGACAGAATTTGTGATCTTGTCACTGCAATTCTGCCAGTGCCCCTTTCATTACTTCTCTGCAAATCTGGAACTGAGGCTTCTGTTGAGTAAGGTCATCCTCCAAGACAGACTGTAGTGTTTTTCCCATTGAAGTCAGCAATTTTTCACCAGCAAATACTGCAGTGGCCCAGGTAGCAGCAAAAAAAATTACAACAGGCAAAAGGCCATGAAAACACACATATTAAAGGAATTCACATGTGTGATTTGTTGATGCTTGAATCCAAATTGGAGTGCATTGAATTAAAAATCTTATTCAAAATATATATTTTAGTTTTATTTCTTTTGTCCCTCTTTGCTTTTGCCATATTGCTGATGGTATGGCCTGAGTCTGTTTTTTGGATAGTTGTACAGCATTAAAAACACACATGTTTTTGTATTATGTGGGCATTCTACAAATGGGGAAGCTTGAATCATTTACTTCCTCTGCCTGCTACTCTTTGACAAAGAGTTTGAATCATAGTTCATTCAAATAGATGACCTCAATGACTTCCCTAAAACAATAGTACATGAAGTTCCAAAAATCTCCACCACCACACTGAAAGAAAGGATTAAAGAGTAGTGGAGCCAGGAATAGCCAGCTGAGAAGAAGTTTGTGCTCCTCCCCTGTTTCCACCTCCTTCCCCCATTTTATTCAGGCACCTGCCTACATTTTGCTCATATCTTGATGAAGGGTTCAAGCCTGAAACATTGGTTATGTATCTTTATCTTTGCTATATAAAGTAAGCAAATTGACCTGCTATGTTTCTCCAACATTCTGTTTTTACTTCAATCACTGCATCTGCAGATTTTCATGTTTTACTCAAAAAGAGTGTTAGTCAGAATACTGAGATCCAATAAAGCAACAATTATATCAAATTAGCATGTAAATCACAACCCAGTTACTTTACATTAACTCATTTCTCTTTTCACAAATGCTGTCTTACCTACTGTATTTCCAGCATTTTCAGATTTTATTTCAAAATTTCAGCAAGTGCATTTCCAACTGGTTACTGTGCTTGATTCTGAAGCATGTTAGCTGAATTTGGACTAACTTTATCTATATTATACATATTATGTCTTCCCATAAATGTGGGTGTGTATATTAAAGACCAATTATAACTGCTTTGATACCCTTAGCCCGATAAACTATTGAATGAAAGATAAGATCTTTTTCCTCCAGGAATAGGATACAGATCTAGAGGTATCAATTGTCAATCACATTTGAACACTTGGGTTCATTGTGATTTTATCACCAAGACCTTGTGTTTCGAACCACTCTGCCAATCAAACAGCCTCTCTTCCATCTGAAATATTTTATAATTTTTAAAATCACAATTCACAAACAAAATTTAAAAAGCAAGAAACTTCATAATACTGTAACCCTTTATTGTACTATCATGAGTTTATCTTAGCAGTGGCCAGATGTATCTACAAATGCTCAAGGTTCAAAGATAACTAATTAAAGCATCACTACGTCCAACATCTTCTGATTAATTTTGTACTTAAAAAGTTGCCACCAGGACTGTAACTTTTTTTTCCAGAACTGCAACAATTAGCTATAATAATTGGATGCAGAGCATAATTTCTTTTTCACTCATTCAACACTGAACCTTAATGCAACTTCAGAGGAGTATCCATATATGCATTTGATACCCATTTCCCATACTGCCACCTTGTGGTACCTTGGTGAGATTACCAATTAAGTGCCAATTAATATTGAATGGAAAATTGTTGCCCATTTTTGGATCCTATGTCTAATGGGAAAAAGATGATGAGGTGCATTTCAGGTAGAGGAGTCAAAAGATTAGCAGAAATGTTGAATAATTAGTCTGCCCAGACTTTAATCTCCAAGACTAGTTTTTATATTGTTATATACACTGTGGCACAAAAACAAAGTGCAAATGGAGATTATACGACAAAGGCCAAATACTGCAGACACTAGATCCTCATGTCTGTTATGAGTTTAAAAGGGGGGGGGGGGGCAACTGAATTAGATGGTATTACACAATTTTCAGATTTTCAAATGTCTGATGCAATTTCCTTTCCCAATGTTTAATTTTGTTTGTGAACAAGGAAGATATCCAAGCACCTGCTTTTCTTTTAATGAGAAAACTAGGCAAAGGGTAAGGCCCACAGTACATGGTATTAATAAATTTGAAAAACACAGAAAAAAGGTAAAATAGAAAAACATTTACCAGATGAATGACTGATTATAGAATAAAGTAATAAATATTGCATTTTTGAGGACCTAAAATTATTAAAGTATGTAATATTTTGATATTTCCACAATGAAAATAAAGGTTTATATGTAACCAGAATAAAAAGAAAACTTAATATGTATAAAAAAAATAAATAGGCAGAAGAAGCAATATTTGAAGTTTCAGTCTCAGTGTTTATGTATGGGAATATTTTGGATTCACACACATTTGTGCAGCATTTGTAAGATCTGGAATTAAATGACCACTTTTATTATGTAGTCTTCATTAATATGGCTGTCTTTTTTTTCTTAAACTAATAAAGGATGTTTAGCAACAGGAGACTTTGGGAGTAACTCACCATGAACTGCCCTAAAAGAAAAATAATTCTGGATCAACTAGTGATCAGTCTTGCATTGCAGGAGGGGGTAAAATGAAAACAACAGGCCAGACCAATGCATTTACCGTGATACTTAACAGCAGGACTGTTCTCTATACCAAAGCTCAGCAGTAACAAAGCATAAACTTTTCCCACTTCTTAGAACCCCAGGAATCAATTAATTTGAAACAAAATTAAATGAGCAACCTGGTTGAAGCTTATGTGTCAAGTAATGTTATTCATAGCGACATCAGTATTTCAGCTTTCCATTATTCAGTTTGTATTGCCAATTGTTATAACATAATTAAAAGTAATATGGAAACATGCTTTATGTCCAAGCTGTTAGATGAACATGTTAATGATTTGATTCTAAGATGAAAGGTATATTGTGTACATTGTTTCAATTAAAGCTTAAGAATATATTTTAACTAAATCTAGAAATATTTAAATGCACTGCAGCCCCAAATCTGTAAATTATAAACACTGGTGTCACAACCTTTGTGTACATAGATTTCTTTTTCTTCAAAAGGTCAGAGGTCAATGTTAGAATATCCCTATAGCAGCCATTAACTACACCCAGTGAACTTATTCCATATTGATCTGTGTTTTCAAAGTATTCATTGTGTCACAGATAAAAGATGGCCAGATCATAGCGTTCTAAAGCAGATAATTCATAAATGGTGCAAAGGGTCATGCAGACTTGATATATTACCATTCCACTTCAAAAATTGGTTAAAAGTCACTGAAAATGGCTTAATATCACTTGAGTTCTTACTACTACTGGCATGAAGAAAAATACAGCTGAAATTATCTGCCTTGCTTTGAGAGCAAGCTTTCAAGATCCACAACGTGCAGCAATGAAGTGCCTTAATTATTTCAGAGGAAAGGAGAAAAGTCAGATTATTGCTTACATTATATTCTTCTTTTTCTCTTCATTCCAGAGAATGCTAATCAGTGTTAACAGCTCCACAAAAAAAATGTCAACATTCATACAATCAAACTTAATCCTGTCCTTGTGCAGCATCTATAATCAGAGGCTTACCAAAAGTTATCACAAATGAATATATGGCCTGGAAATTCAAGCCTTCCCTTCCCAACCCTAGGGGAGTTGGAGCTATTTATACAGATCCAAAAGCCTGGTTTATCACGGGGTTAATCACCTCTCAATAATCACTACAGTACAACTATGAAATTATCTGCTCTCTTTCATTATGCCTCAAAATATTGGAGGGCAAGAACAGAAAAAGGATCCATTTGAAATATAAGAATGTTGAATGTAAACTAAGAAATGTAACCAATATTGAACATGTGACAGAGTATATAGATATGTTTTTGATAGATAAATTGGGAAAGGTTTTTAGTGTAAGTCACTTACAAGCACTTTAAAACAGATCTTACTTAAAATACTGGAGCTCTGCTCATGCAAGACATGTTGGGGTCAACATTCTTTGCAAAAGCTTTGGAGAGTGCCCAAGAGACTTCACTAATGGATTGTTGTTTACAAAAAGGCAACAGATGAAAGAGCTTGTCAGAGCCACATTCTGTCTGGAGTGGAACTTGATGTTCTAGGAGAGTCATGTGGTTTTGCAAGCAGAAAGAGTAAAACAGGCTTTCTCTCTGAGAGAGAGAGAGAGAGAGAAAGAGAGAGAGAGAGAGAGAGAGAGAGAGAGAGAGAGAGAGAGAGAGAGAGAGAGAGAGAGAGAGAGATCAGTTTTACAGTCAGCAGCAGCAACTAGGACTGGAACAGGACAAGCTGGAAAGCTTGTGGAAAACCCCATTTGGAAGACAGGTTGTGAGTGCTTAGTTCAGCCTGGTCAAAAAAGCCCTTGTGGATCATGGAAGAAGAGAGGATTGCCTGTCTAATGTTTCACTTGAAATAGGAAAAACAAAAAGGCACTCTGTAGTGACCTGAAAGAAAGAGGTTATCATCTGGAGAACCCTGAGGGGGCAAGTTTTGTCAGCAAGACACTGAAGTGGCTGATTAAAAAGGAATCAGTTGTGGGTGAACAGCGAACAACAAATCTCTCTCTGAAAACTGACAAGAACCTTCCCGAGCGGTAACCATTTACCTTTCAAGCACCAAAGCATGGTGAACTTTATACATGTTAAATTCTGTGCACAGTATAAGAATTGCCTGCAACCAGTGAACTTGGAGGAATGAGAAGTGAGACTGGACTGTGAATCAACGAACTTTTCTGAACTTACACACACATTACATACACGTGCGCTTAGAATTAGAAGGGGGTTAAGTTAGGTTAGTTAAGTCAATAGTGATAAATTAAAGTGTGATTCTGTTTTCATGTTTAAAGATAATTAAAAGCAATCTTTGATTAAATAACCATTTGTCTTGGTGAATATCTATTACTGCTAGGTTTTGGGGACCTCTGGGCTCATAACAAACAAATGAGGAGTGGTCTGTATGCTACACTAGATTGGCCTATATATTGTGATTATGATGGTCAAGACTTTTAAAGCATGACATATAGCTGAAGATCAACACTATTGTAAGGCAAAAGAATGAAAAGAAAGTGAAGATTAGGAGAAATACCAAAGTTGAAATACTGGCATTGAAAATATTGAAAATCCTGAATAAAAAATAAATAATTTTAAAAAAGCAGTGAGACAGAAAAGGGCAATAGTGTGATCATGTGGTGTCTATAATCAGCCTTATGACTGACATAATAAGAGAAGTATTAGGTGTTCCCATTTCCATTTTAGTGTGATTGTCACTTTAAGAGAAAACAAATCAAGCTGCAAACATTCACAATTATGGAGAGAACTGAGATGGCAACAATTAGGTAAGGACTGTGCCAAAAGTTGATACTTTGAAGAGAAGAGAGGAACATTTGTTGCTTTTATCCAGTCACAGGTGTGGGAAGACATGTGACCATCATCAGAAAGAGACAGCACATTGTTTGATCAGGAGCCATTTTAAGGAAGCAGCAGCTCTTTGGAAGAATACTGTGCTGAGGTGGCTTTGTGTGGTAATGGACAATTTGTTTGATTTTCCCTGTCAGGGAAATTAGTGTACCACACCAAAGAAAAGGTGTGTTAGGATTTTTGGAAACAGAGGAAATACTTTGTTTGGATCATGACCATTGTGATGGTCAGTTCATTTGACCCATATCTGGGTCCTGGAAACTTTGTGAAAGTCACTCGCTTTGTTTTCTCTTCGCAAGGAAAAGGGGTGTTTTGACTACCACTCGTCTAAAAGAACATTTCTCTGGAAGCAACTCACAAGAATTTCATGAGTTTCCAACAGTCTGGTCACCCAGTCTCTCCCACCTACTTCGTGATCATTTATTTGTATCAATTTAAGAGTCTTCATGTCAATACTCGATTTCTAAGACTGACTTTGGAATAACTTTCCAGAATTGTACGTTGACTTTAATGGTGTGGGTATTTTACACACACGCACTTGCACATAATTGGGGGTTGTTTCGATAAGCTTAGATACGTTAGATAAGGTGTCATATTATTGGTAATTAATAAATTAAGGTATTTTTTAAAACTAAAGCTAACTTGGTGAATTTCTATTGTTGCTCTCTGAGTATGTAACAAGAGACAATAATTAATCTGAAAAGCATCTTTAATTCCACTTTATTTTTATCCTATTTGATGCTAAAGAAGAATATGCTCATCAAGGAAATACAAGCTCTACGATAGAAATGTTAATTTTCTCAAATAGTCGAAAGGATAAAGGTCCCATCTATGTAGTGTAATGGATAAATATTGGGAGAATTTGGTAAGATTTAGAGTAGGTTATATAGATACACACATTTTAAAACAGATCTTATTTGAAAGACTGAAGAATTCATGTTCAGTAACATTGCAGGATCTATGGAGACTTTTATGCACATTTCACAAGTAGGTAATAATTGAAATGATATCATGAAATGAATAGAATTCCATTGTTTGGAATTGGAAACAGAGTGGATGGTTGGATAACTACAAGTCTTCTGACCTTTCTGCAAAGTGCTCACAGAATGGTCTCTCCTAGGTTTTGTTTATCTAAAACAACAGCTTGACCAAGGGGGAGAATTCCTGTGGTTTGCTGAAGAAGGTGGGGGTTTTTGCAAGTGAGAGAGTCACATGGGCTTTCTGCCAGTCTCAGCTGGAGAGAGAGAGAGAGAGAGAGAGAGAGAGAGAGAGAGAGAGAGAGAGAGAGAGAGAGAGGTGAGACCAATCTCAATAAACTCTCTCAGCTTGTGTGTCTGACATTGAAAGGAGCTGAACAGTGCAAGCCAGGAAGAGCTAGTTGGAAACAGAAAATTCCAGAGCAGTGAGTGACTGGAAGTGCTATCTGATGAAGTGCTATTCTCTTGGAATAAGAGGAACAGAAATCTGTGGTCGCCTGAATAAAGAGGTTACCATCTGGAAAACCCTGATAGGGCAAGTTTCATCAGCGAAACATTGAGGTGACTAGTGGTGGTTCCTCAGTTGTGGAAATCCTGGAACAACAAATCTCTCTCTCTGCAAACCCTACAAAAATCTTCCTGAGTGGTAAACATTTATCTTTCGAGCACCAAAGCCTGGAACTTTATACATGTTAAATTCTGTGCACAGTATAAGAATTGCCTACATCCAGAGAACTTGGAAGAAGGAGAAGTGAGATTGAACTGTGAACCAAAGAACTTTTCTTAAATTTACACACACATTACATACCCGTGCGCTTAGAATTAGAACGGGATTAATTTGGATCAGTTCAGTATAGAGATAAGTTAAAGTTTGATTCTGTTTTCATGTTTAAAGTTGATTAAAAACAACTTTTGTTTAAATAAATATTTGTCTTGGTGAATGTCTCATGCTACTGGATTTTGGGGTCCTTTGGGGTCATAACAGCAATACAAATATGATTCAAACCCAGGTGAGGCCAATTTATTTATATTGAGAGGCAAAATAGCAATTAGGAAGTTGTATTTGGTTCCTTTGATAAGGGGAAGACATGTAACTTTCCATCACAATTCTCGTATGTGTACATATCCATTAAGCAAGGGTAGCATGGCATGTGATCTCATTTTTAACTGGTATCCAGATGGCATGACTGTGAAACTATCATCTTACACAATATTAGAACACAAGGAAAGAAAGGATCAAATAAAAAGAGATAAAATGATTCCCTATTGAGACAAGGAAAGAATCGGAATTTATTGTCATGAACATATCACAAAATTCTTTGTTTGCAGCAGCATCTCAGGTACAAAATTTATATAAATAACATTTTTTTTAAAAGAAAACCCTTGTTTTTAAATCTATTGTGTCACAGAATAAATTATGGTCAGATCCTTCCTTACCACAACTTATTAGGCTATATAACTGAGTTCAATCCTTGATCTGTGTCAAGTCAACTTATGTTAGTTGAGAATGCAGCAGGTGTGCAATACCAATTCTCAATTACCTTTGCCTGAGAAATGACAAGGGGAAAGATTAATAAATACCCTTGCATCAAACCAGGTTGGGAATCTGGTGAATGCACTCAACAGTTTACACTTAACAGAAAGCATGACCATGGTGGTTGAGGAGTTCAAAGAAATTAGCAAATATTGTAATGTTATATCTTTTTTTTAATAAAAAGGATACTCTTGAAGAAAAGAAAGTTAATTTTTGTTTGAATTCGAGATTTAATATTTTCAAAGAACACATGAAATGAAAATAATCGAGTTCTTTTTAATTCTGCAATGCTTGAGGCTGCAAGTAGTTTCTCACACGCTGGGTTTTTTAAAGCTATTCCTTGGTTTAGTAGATAAATCTAAGGTAATACTCAAATTGGCGGGCAGCAACCTCCTTTGAAGAAGACCGCAGAGCCCACCTCACTGACAAAAGGCAAAAGAGGAAAAACCCAACACCCAACCCCAACCCACCAATTTTCCCCTGCAACCGCTGCAACCGTGTCTGCCTGTCCCGCATCGGACTTGTCAGCCACAAACGAGCCTGCAGCTGACGTGGACATTTTACCCCCTCCATAAATCTTCGTCCGCGAAGCCAAGCCAAAGAATACTCAAATTAACAATTTGATTAACAATTATTCAGTTTTTTTTAAATGTTGATCCTTTTTCTGATGTAAATTAGCTATCTGATCCGGGCAAGATCTGGGCTAAAATTTGTCTCCTGCATTGCGTGTAATTGAAGATCTACATTTATTGTGAAATGCAAGGGTGGGATAAACAGGGACGAAACAAATCAGCCAGCGTTTCAACCTCTTCATCAAATCAGGTGTTAATCAGGAGATGTTGAGTTCAGAGTATATCAGACATATTAAGAAACAGTTGCTTTGGTAAGAGAATTGTCCAATGTCAAGGAAAATTTTTGTAAATATACCTGTTGAGGTGCAGAACAAATGAAATATTTAATAATGTTTTACATCCCTTTTTGAAGGCTGTGAGAATTCCATAATTCCAGAGACTGCCATTAATCTATTTAAAACATCACTTTATTTGCATGATTAGTGAGATTTGCAGTGGTGTATTTGAGAATAACACTGCAAAATGCAACAAGGCTTGCAATTTTAGTGTGTTTTTTTAAAAAATCTAATTCTATTCAGACACTGGATAAAAACCATAATCTGGACAACTCAAAATAATCCCTTACAATTACACAATCTCTGAAATCTGCTAACAGCTGAAATGCCTGTTATTAGATCATGAAAATTTATGGTAAACTGTGCTGAATCAATTATCTTTATTATTTATAAAATCTATACAGAGCTCACTACCTCAGGTTCAATGTTGTGCTAAGCTAACTAAGATGTCCAAGATGAGCAACTCAAGTCTTTCAAAGCCTCCTGATAATATTCTTTCATGCCAATTAGACAAATTTTGCATGGTTATGGCAGCAGCCTCCATGACACAGGGTTCAGTTTTCTCAATGAGCTTTTCAACTACATTAACCTGCAAATAAAGAATAGTTAGCACTTGTTATTTGCAGTAGACAAAAATCCTGGAGAAACTTACCAAGTTGCACAGAAAGTAAGAGGCAGTCGATGTTTTGGGCCGAGCCCTTCTTCAGGAATTATCTGCATGTGTTTTACATCACCCCATAGAAGAAGCAAGGACAATAAGTTCTTAAATGTTAAGCAATTGAAATTTCAACCTCAACCAGCTCCTCCTCCTGTGCCTCAACTTATTAAGTCATAGATTCAATTCATGATTCATATTTTAAGAAAGAAAATTCTCTCATTTTCACCTCCCCAAGTATCATTATGCAGGTGAGATCAATAGAAACTAGGATGCACATTCCTGATCTGTCATTGCCAACATTTCATGGTACAACAAATATTTTCTCATTCATATAATTTTCTTTCAACCTTGAAATCCTAATTGTTATTCCATAACCAAATAAGATAGATTCACTCTCACCAAGTCTTGATTTTGGCCAAAAAATGTGTGCTATTTTGCTCTGACGTACCAAACACTTGATCTTAAAACCACAAGGGTATGAACTGTCAACGTTTGTGTACAAATGCTGAAAGGCTCATGTTACTATTTTACTCCCCACTCATTTTGAGCAGATATGTGCTAATGTAATCAGGGCTAAATCTGCGTACCTAAAGTTAACTCCCTTCAGTTTCTAACTGATGACCTACTTGACAGCTCAGAAAGGCAGTGGAAAAGACGAAGACAAGTTTCCAAATGGATTCTCCTCCCTTTTGGAAGACTAAGGTTAAAATAGTCCTAGAAAAACAGGTTAGTGTAGTGGTTACTGCAATGTTGTTATAGCGGCAGCGACCCAGGTTCGAATTCGGCACTGTCTGTAAAGAGTTTCCACGGTTTCCCAATGATCGCGCAAGTTTCCTCCAGAAACTCCCATTTCCTCCCACCTCCAAAAAGTGTACGGGGTTTGTAGGCTATTTGGTTTATTTGGGCAGCGCAGGCTCTTGGGCCTTTTGTTGGACTGGATCACTAAAATTAAATTTAACAAAATTGTAAACTTAAAAAGTTTCTTGTGAAAGCACTGATCAATTCTGAAGTACAATTCACAAGTTGTGGGCTTTCTCTAAAATTTCATTTAAGTAACTATCATATTAATATAGTTTATGATTATGGCATTTCACTGTGAGGGCATTACGTCTGATTCAATGTTCATTCTTTGACCACTTTCAGTGCTGATCATTTGAAAACCAATCAAGGAAGCAAATTTAGAATCTCCCTTCCTTGACCCACCTGCACCACACAAGGTTGCAGTCCCCAATCATAGCCATGAACCACAGCCTATTGATTCAGACCCAATATTTACAGGATATGTGCAACTCAGCCCTACTGACTCCCAAAATCCTAAGACTTCAGGATCTGATAATATTGTGACTGTTAGGATACACACAGCTAGAAAACAATTCAATTCCATTAAAGGGCATGATTTTCATCACCAATTTAAGAAAATTATTCTAAGAAATATGCCATAAGTAAAGTATCAGTTTAATTGGAACAGATTGAACTATTAGGCAGTGATATATTCTTTAACATTTCAATATAATTATGCAAGAAACATTAACTTTAAATGTAGTAAATCCTTCTGCAACTATGTTGGATATTTTCATAAAAACCTCTAAATGTTAAAACCATACCAAATATTTGAGTTATTGTCTGTAAGAAAATAAGATTAGTGTTAGATCATCTACACTGGGAATATGCCAGAAGTTTCATTTTCAGAACTTCCAGTTTACTGTGTTAGCTGATCTGATCTGGGAGTAGAAAAATCAGCTATGATTTCTGTCCCTACCTTCTATCTAATAACCACTGTCAGAGTGTAAGTGGTTGTAGGTATTGGGTGAGATGGAAGATGGGATTGACTGTGATGTACATCCACAAACATGGGGATCACCTATTCTCTCCATTATTTCAAGCCATGAGGCAGGAGAGGGATATACCCCAACCAGAACCCACAAAATTGCACATAGTTAACATATCCAGCGTTGAAAATATACAGCTACCTACAGAGATGGACAAAGTGTTGGTCTCTCAAGCAATGTTTGCAACCTTAAAAAAAGAGTAACAAATTAGGCATTCGGCAATCAGCCTAAAGACTTCTGATAAGTTCATTAAAGTTCAGAGAAAAGCAAAATTTGAAGTACTCTTTGAAACAGCAGTATAAAAGAGTTAAACAAGAAAGTCTCCAGATGCTGGGGGTCTCGTGCAATACACAAGAGTGCTGGAGAAACTTAGCAGGTCACGCAGCATGTAGAGGGAGTAAAGGGTGGCCAACATTTCGGGCCTGAGCCCTTCGTCAAGGAGCGAGCACTTTTGTGGATTGCATCAATCTAAAAGAAGTGGGCTTGTCAAAGAGTATGCTATTAATAATTAATTACGTGCAGCAGCTCTGCCTTGTTTAGGCCAGCACTCATTTGGCCCATCTTCAGGTTGCCTATGCTTTAACCCCCTGCCATAAATGTCCTCTCGTCTCCTTCCCCTTTCAACCCCTTCCCTCTCTCTCTTTCGTGCACTCTTCCCCTCTCAACCCCTTCCTCTCTTGCCCCCTTCGTTCCTTTCCTCTCTCATCTCTGTCCCCTCTCAACCCCTTCCTCTCTTGCCTCCCTTCCCCTTTCACCCCCCCCCCCCCATCCAGTGGTTTCCCCAATGTAATCCCAACCCCAAAAGTGCTCTGTGATTGGTAAGGGATTGAGAACCACTGCTCTCGACCCGATTGTGACTGAGATATTTTGCTTGAGAAAAATTGTCATTGGCCCATTTCCTTTGGAGTTATGAAACGAGTCAATTGGGTACGATTATTACACTGGTTCTCAACATTCCTTTTCCTCTCGCATCCCACTTTGGGATTACTTAAAGTGGTTGGGGGGGGGGGGGGGGGGCTGCTCTTCACCTTCCAATCTTCCCATCCTCGGGGCGGGGTGCTTGCCTAAACAGCCAATGAACGAGCTCTGGCGGGGATGGCGCACTGGGCTGGGGGGGCGTGACCGTGCACGTGGCCCGTCGGCTGACGCTGAGCGGAGAGCTTGGCCGCCTGCGAGGTCGTGAAGGGGACCCTGGAGAGAGAAATGCCCGTTCCTCGGCCGTCAAACCCGAAAGAGCACTGTCTGAAAGCCAAAGCCCACTCATGACCAAGTCTTGGCGCGAGAAATTAGCAGCGTATTACTTCTCCTTGGAATGCAGCCCAAACTAAACCCCTATTTAGGTCCCGCAAACTTATTTATGTATGTCATAGAAAGTTAGATGATGAACTCGGCTGGTTTGACAGCCACCCACGGCACAACTACAATGGTATTGCTGCAGAATTGAGCCGAACAGACAGATCCTTAACTATTATTTGCCCATTATTGGATCGAATTGAATGTCGCCAGCCTTTGGAAGCGAATAATAAAAGATCTGTAGGCATTACAAGGCTCCGTCCTCCCATCGTGCAGGTCTAAATTCCCAGGGGCTCCATTGCAAGCACTGGCTCAGCTTGTCCGATCATTTATCCATAATTAGAAAATTAATATTTTAGATGGGAGCTATGATGAACCCATTATGGTGATGGGCCCTGATATCAATTATAACTTCAATTTCGATTTCACTTAACTGCAAGTAATGGGTCCTGGTGGCAGCGTAGTGATGGGATAGGGCCGCGGAGCGTGACGAATACAGATCACTGCACATTAGGATGAGCAATTATTTGAACATGTATAAAAACTATTTACAAGCAATGTAATTGACCGGGGTCAGAGGGAGATGCTGAAAAAATGGACAGGTTGACAAATTTTTGTTCCATACCAACAGAAAAGATTTATTAATTTCTTTGGCTGTAATTGAATTTTTGAAGGGTTCTTGTTAAACTCTCATTGCATTGCTCATCTCCCGCGCTGACCTTACATAGATCTAGTGCCATACTTTCTTGTTGCCTTCATAGCCCTTGGCAGAGAGATTGCTGATGGAATTTATAAAAAAACAAGCAGACGGTTTAGAAATTGATTCCATGCACTGGAGGGGCGGGTGGAGGGAGGGAGGGGGGGGGGGAGTGGAAGAAACAACTGCGGTAACATACTGCCGGCTATCTTTATACCAAAAGAATAATTACCCGCTCGAAAAGATCTCTGCATTTTTAAGTAAGGGAGAAGCAATTTGTGAAATATATCGGGTATCTTATTTTCCCAATTTTCAATGGCCTTGAGAGGTACCTGCCTTTTTTACTCTGACAGTCGACCATGCATTCTCAGTTGCTCGTTTGAAGCAAGACGATGTCAGTTTAATTGTTCACTGTCAGGGGTAGACCAGCAGATAACAAGCTTAGCAAATGGTGTCTGCTGTAGCTACACATTGATTAATATTTTACATGTTATTATGCTGTGTCCATTACGACAGCAAATTAAACTATAAATCACACCCTCTGCTTGTGTCACTGAATCATAAATTGTCTTCCCTTCGTGCTCGAGTGCAGCAGCTCCCAGGGCAGTCCTTCATAAGGCAACAATGCTCAGAAAGTGCCTGTATTCTTTACACTGAATTATGGACTAGTCAGAAGCATAGTATACATCAGGCCTTATGAAAAATGGGGAGTTTATTCTGCCATAAAAAAGAAGACAACCCTACACCCTAGGTAAAAGTTTGCAATCTTTCTCCTTTTTTAAAGATACCCATAGTGTCGCTGTAGTTCCAATATAGGATGAGGAAAATTGTCTACGATGACCATTGGATTTTGAAATTCACCAAGAAAATTCGTTATAATGTATGAGAGTTAAAAGCGCATCTCAGAAATATTTGGGCTGCAAATGTACAATTCTACATTTTTTTTCTCTCTCAGGGTTTAACGAATGGCCAGTTAGGGTGTAGCATAGAATGATGAAGCAAAGCACACTAACTCCAAATATTAAAAAATTATAGAAGACTAAAGAAAATGCTATACTATATCTTAAAATTCCAATATTGTTTATAAACCTCAATTCTTTTAATTTTAATGATCTTTCAACTCTCTCATTTACTACCCCTCAGTGTTATTTTAAAGAAATACTAGAGTTCCGGTTAATACTGAGCCATCAAACAACTCAAAAAGCAGATGCATTTCATCATTTGTTTAAATAATGTTTCAGGGATCTTCATTGTTCCTGGATTAGTTCTGAAGGGATAGGGTGCATCTTGAAAATGTAATGGGTGCAATATAAATGCAAATTCATTTTTTAAGTTTTTGCTTTACTCTTCTCTACCCAAATGCATTCAATAGTACTGTTCTGTGGCACTATCCTAGCTGATGATTGCTCGGTCCCTTTGACCATGAATGTAGACATGAGAATATATACAGTACCAATCTTAAATCTCCCTTTTGTAATTTGCCTGTGAGAAGTTCCAATGTTCTCTTTGTGACTCAAATTACTAAAAAAAAATAAATATTTGGAAATGCTTAATAATGAAAATTACTGATGAATTCCCTCAATGACCCTGCCAATTATACAACAAAGCCTTGCAGACCAGGCGAGCCTGAAATTCAATCCGCAGCCTGTATCAAATTTGTGACTCTCAACGTGGAGAGTGGTAAGTATCCCTCAATTGCTTTCAGCATGGTGGGTTATAAAGGAGAAGGAAAATATTAGCTAGCTTCATGTCTTTATCCATTGACTCCTTCTGACAGTGCTTTTATGTGGATGGCAGGTGAGGACAGCATTGGGGGTGACTGTAGTGCCCCTTGTGTTGAATATATTTGCGTAATCCACTGTCACTGTTCACACATGAATGGCCTTTTGGCAAGCTATTGGAAAGTCTCGGCTGCTCAGTCACTAGAAAATAATTACTACCTGAGGGAAAGAACAAAAGGATAAAGGTAAAAAAAAAACAAAATTTCTAACAAAAAAACGGATAAAACCAAAAAATAGGAAAAGAAACGTAAATGCTGGGATTACTTATAAAATGAGTCAACATGTAGAAAGGAAAGATAGTGTTAATGTTTCAAGTGGCAATTTTAACATTCCACATCATTAATAACTCATGATGATTTAGAAAAAGTAAATGAATGTGCCGTAATAGGATGAATATCTTAAATATGTGCAATTGGATTTTAAGCTTTTATTTTTAATTTCCGCTTTCCAGTAAGAGACAATGTGTTTATTCACTTACTTTTCAAAATGATAATTACTAATAGATCTTATAACTTTTTAATGTTAACCTAATTCGTTTGCTGGGCTTTTTAATTTATTTATTTAAAGTGATCAGGGCAGCAGGAAATCAAGCAATAGCCAACTGTATTGTATCAAGTGGGAGGTCAAGTGATAGCTCTGTGGCCTAAAATCCAGGCTTTGTTAAGATGATGGCATTAAATGGGAATTACATCTGAGGTCAAGTGACCGCAATAACAGGGGACAGAAAAAGCCCCTGAAATCATTCACTTGGTGATGAAAATGACATGAAGCTGACACAATCCTCCATCTTCAGCAGAGGTGAGATGGGAGTAAAATCCATTGCTGCTGAACATTTCACCTGCTGATAGCTAGCCTGACCCCTGACTAGGCTTATCACGCCTGTGCCTTCATTGCTAGTTGCAATTCCATTGATAGAACAGAATATTCTAGTGCTTATATTCTCTTGCTGATGCTATTTAAATTATGTCCTGACATAGCTTTATTTTTAAATTTTGCAAAAATCACATCTTCAGACTCTATAGCAGCCATTCTAAATGGGGGCCGTGGCACATTTAAGGGGGGGGGGGGGCCACAGACTGAAATCATAAAATTTTTTTATGTTTTTTTATGTAGTTGGTAGGAGAGAAGTACATAAGAAACCAACTAAACTTGACTGCTTCACAAGGTTGGGGGCCTATAAACTTTGAACATAGTCCTAAGGGTGCCATAGCCAAAAACGGTTAAGAATAGTTGCTCTTCAGTACAGTTATGACCTGGGCTATATTTTGGGTTTCTTTCATTACTATGAATAATTCTAAATTTTTTTTGTGTAGATAGGAAAAAGAGGGGGTTTGGAACTGAGGATCTAGATTTTATATTTGTCTTTCTGTCTTCCAGTGAAAAACACTATCAACTGAGTTGTGTAGTACAGTATAACAGTTCCATTATTATGAATTAACTTGGTTCTCAGAGAGAACTGATTTGTATGAGGCTAAAATGTTCCACTTGCCATATAAGCCAATTTAAATCCTTGGCGAGTCTGTGAAAATCAACTTTGCAGTCGAAACTCTCAGAATTGGGTTAAATGTGCCCAAAAATATTTGCGATGTAGAAATATAGATCCCTTACAATTACCCATGTTTGTTACATCCCCTCAGTTTAGCTTGGATTTAAGATGAACTTTTACACCGCAACCTCTTTCAAGTTTCCTTCCTCTTATGACTTTCTTCATCATATTTAGGACAATATCATGTGGAATGTTTGAACAGAAAGGTGATTTGCTGACAGATTTTTGCCAGTGGTGTTCCGTTACTAATCAGTAGATTTTTGTACAGATTGCATCATGAAGTCATACTCGCACAAACAACATTAGCAGAGTAAAATATCCCACATTACTTACTGAGAACATTATCTAAAAACATTGAATTACATAGCTGATAATTAGATCCTGATCAAAGATGTAGGGTTTAAGAATATATTAAAGGGGGAAAGACAGTGCAAGAAGAGAATAATGAGAGGAGTGCTGAGATTTATGGGGCATGGAATGTGAAAGGGCACAAAGGAAAGGAGGCATGACAACAGGAAAGAGGACTCCAAGAATATTAAGGATAAAAGGAAGAGGGGGAGCAAAACTTTGAAATCACATTCTTGGACTCAGGTCCAAAATAACAGGCAAAATGCACTTACACCAAAGAACCATAGAACACTACAGCACGGAAATGGACCTTTTAGCCCTTCTAGTCTGTGCTGAACTATTTTTCTGTCTAGTCCCACTGACCTGCACCCATACCATATCCCTTCATACCCGTCCCATCAATGTACTTGTCTAAATGTCAAAATTGAGCCTGCATTTACTAATTCAGCGGGCAGCTCGTTCCACACTCCTACCACTCTCTGTGTGAAGAAGTTCCCTCTAATGTTCCCTTTAAACTTTCACTCTTAACCCATGTCCTCCAGTTTTACCTCACTTGTGAATTAATGCAAGGAAAGTCTGTTTAAATGTGTCTGATTACATATTAAAATTAGGACTTGGTTTCAAATGAAAAAATAGAGAGGAATTTTTTGGACAGAGTCTGGAATGAAAGATAAGATATCTCTGTAGATAAAATATTAACATGATTAGATAGAGTTGCTAAAAGTATTAATGAACTGATGACCAGCTTGAGATTCTGTAGGTAAGTCCAACTGACAAGCAATCCAGAATGAAGAGTAAATGATCACAAAGAACGATAGAGGTATTTCCATTGGTATGAAGGGCCATGAATGTAGGGCAGAAAGATTATGGTCACTTGACACCATAAGACAAGAAATAAGTTGAATGACAAATTGTTCAATGACTTTTAATTCCAGTCAGTAAATGTGTATGCAGAGAACAATCTAATGTATATATTTTTAAAATTTATGATGAAAGACAAAATTATTTCCAACCATTTTACACTATCCACCAAAGTGCCATGTTGTTGGAAATAACCACAAAATGATGGAAACCATCAGCAGGCCAGGCAAGGTCAACGTAATAGTAATAAGAATGAAACTAAGATAACCTGCTCTGTTCAAAATACATTATATATTGTTTTGCATGACTGCTTCACATGGGTTAAGAAATTAAGGAAATATCCAATAAAAAAGGTCTAAATTTCAATGTCTTCAGACAACTAGGAATGGATGAAGAACAAGTCAATTTACAACACTAAGCCACCACTTCCTCAGTTCCTTTCGGGATGTAACCTAATATCAATTTAATTTCCCATAAGAAACCTTTCATTGCATTTCCCTTGACAAATAGGAAATCCTAACTTTTATATTTTCATCATTCATTCCTGACCTGATGTGCTTCAGGAACAAGCACTGTTCATTCCTTTCCATCTATACAACTTCCTCCCACTGAGATTTGGATTGTCTGCATTTATTCTTATCACTACAATAAGCAGGATTTATTTGACTTTGACTTCTTGGTTTGGATTTTGCAATTGAAATGCGTACACCACTTCTAGATAGAAATATTTTGATATCATTAAATGGGAGGCATAGTGGTTAATGCCAGTGACCTGGATTCAAATCCAGTACCAGCTGCAAGGAGTTGTTCGTTCCCTCCATAACCTGGGTGGCTTTTCCCTGGTTTCCATGGTTTTTCTTCCCTGCAAAAAAGTTTGGGATTGGTAGGTTAATTGGATGTAATTGGGCAGCATGGGTTTCAAAGGATTTCACATAAATTTAAGAGATTTAGGAACTTAAACCTAGAAGTTAATTTTTTTTTAATTGACATAATTGCTAACTGCTAATCATTAATTCACTCTTTAATGACAAACTCAACAATAAAGAACAATTTCGGAGTTTGTTAGATTTTAGTGAGCAATTTTCTTTGATGTCAGCAGAGAGCATTTTGCAGTCAATAAAATTATTAAGATCATAAATGTTATACCTGCATTTTCTAATTTTGTATAAATAAATAACTCATCTTACTATTAAGTTCAGAATTCATTCTTACTTTGTTCCAAGAATCATCCTCTCATTACAAAATGAATTATATCTATTATATAGTGGTTGAAAATAATCAACAAAATTATTTTAATTAAATAAAAGCTAAAGATCAGTGGCTGTTTCAAGTGTAACCTACTTCAGAATCAAGTTTCACTAAAAGTCATTATTTATAAATATATATAAATTTAATTCCATTTGAAATCTCTGAAATATAAATAGTGTGAGGTCATTTTCTAAA
The DNA here is from genome assembly GCF_036971445.1 of Narcine bancroftii. NCBI lineage: Eukaryota > Metazoa > Chordata > Chondrichthyes > Torpediniformes > Narcinidae > Narcine > Narcine bancroftii. Next base: position 90,166,814 of record NC_091473.1, on the reverse strand, counting down.
AGTGGTGGTATAATTCTTGCCTTCATTTGACCTCAAATCAAATTGCCAAACTAAACCTTAATACATGAACCTTTTTGCAGGAATGCAAAGAATGGTACAAATAGCTCATTTCTGTGGTAGTACTTCAATGTTATCTGAGCAGAAAAACAAACAAACGCTAAATTGTGGATTTTGAAGGGTAACATCCAATCATAGATAACAACATGAAAACAGATTACTCAGTCCATCAGGTCAGTATTGGTATCTTAATCCATGAGAGCTACTAATTCTGGACCCAATTGCAAGATCCCTATATCTTTTAACATAGCTCCTCTGAAATTATCAAAATCATTTTTAAGAGCATTTAAGAACTCTAATTTACAGAGGATTTTGACAAATAGTATTCTGATCATCATCTGTGTAAAATTCCTTTTATTAATTTTGAGGTCACCTAAAGTTTGTGCCCTTTTAAAATCAGTGTGCCAATCAGTGAAAATTATCCTTCACTTCATTACAAACGCCTCAAAAATGCCTGAGGATCATGAGCATTTTTGAATTCGGTAAAGGACGAACCCAAGAAATCAACTAAGAGAGGAGAAATAGAAAATGAAAGTAACTTTGGTAGATGTTCAGAAAGGGAAAAAACTAATGAGGTAAAAATAGGCCTCTTACAAGAGAGGAGAATTTATAGACGAGGAGATGGCAATGAAATTAAACAAATACTTTGCGTCTACATGGGATTTTACAATAAATTTCCAGAAATAATGGAGAACCAAGGATTGAGTGTAGATGAGCAATTAAAAGACATTCAAATTAAAAGAAAAAATATTGCTAGAGATGTTAATGAGACTGAAAACATAAATGAAGAGCTTTGAAAGATGTAGTTATCATCTTCCAAAATTCTATAGATTTTGGAATGGTTCCCGATTATTGGAGCTTTGCAAATTGTGAAGGAAGAATTAGAAAGGGAAATAAATACCAGTCACCCTAAAATAAATAATTGACAAAATGCTGGAATTTTGAATGCTGGATCAAGTCACAGAAAATCATAATATGACATAATATAGTAATGTTGAGTCAATATAGATTTACAAAAGTGAAATTATGTTTGACTATTGGTATTCTTTGAAAGTGTATACAGTGGAAAAGACAAGGGGAAAACAGTGAATATGGTGTATTTGGATTTTCAGGAGATATTTGATAAGATCCTGCCCAGGAGTTGGACAAAAAGGTTATAGAATCTGTATTTGAGATCATATCATGATTAATAGATAGAAAATGAGGAGTAAGAACAAATGGGTCTTTTGCAGGTTGGCTGAGATTACTGGGGGTTCAATTTATTTTAAAGGACCAAAAGCAACATTTCAAGTTTGCTGATGACATGAGAAAAAGTGGGAATGTGAATAGTGATGACAGTGCAAGAGGATACCGGCAAATAGATTGATTGGACAGCATTGATGGCATATGAAGCACATGACCACACCTGGAATATACTTGGAAAAAGAGGGCACCAAAGATTCAGGTGTCTGGCAGTTTTTCAGCACCCCTGCAGAATTGCTCAGGCCCAAATGTTGACTGCCTTTTACTTGACCTGTTGACTTTCCCCAACACTTTTGTGTACTGAACAGAGATCACCAGACTGTTTCCCAAGATAGTGTATAGATATATGAGGAGAGGCTAAGCCTTTCGCAGCAGAAGTAGTGACTTAATTGAGACACAAAATATTTAGAAGACTTGACAGGGAAAGTGCAGGGAGAATGATTCTCATTATGGAATAGTTCAGACTCAGGATCACAGACTCACAATAAAGGGATAAGAAATTTATTTTTGCTTAATGAGTGTGAATCTTTAGAATGTTCTACCCTAGGTGACTCTAGAGGTTCATTAACTAACTAAGTTAAAAACAGATTTCTATTTATCAGAGGAATCAATGGAACTGAATATGAAAACAGGGTTTAATTGAATGGCAGCCCAGACCTGAGAGGCTAAATAGTCTACTCCTATTTCTTATAATTTTTAAAAATGTTTTATTTACATTTTTTAAGCCAAACATGCAATCAACAAAAGTAAAGAAAAAATTAAAAATAATTGTCTATGATATGTGATGGCTATTATCCCCCACCCCACCCACCCCCCATCCTCCCAAGAAGAAAGTTCCAAAGAAAAAGAGTGAAGAGATGGAGAGAAAAGAAAAGGAAAGGAAATAAAGAAAGAGAGAAAGAGAAATTGTCAGGGATCCATCATCTACCCCACAAGTTTCACATTTCCATGATTTACCTGGATCCCGATGGGATGTTAGCATAGGTCTCGTGGATGGGATGGGGCACAATTAAAAATATTTTGTAGATATGACTGCCATATTTTTAAGAATATGTCATACTTATTTCTTAGGTTATAGGTAATCTTCTCAAGGGGAACGCCACTATACATTTTTCCATTCCAATGGGCTATCTCTCGATGTGAATCAGACTTCCGAGAAACCTCGATACATTTTCTGGCCACTGCCAATGGAATTTTGACAAATATTGTTTCATGCTAAGGACAACTTCATTTTAGGTCTTATTCCCCAGTAAGAATAGTTCTGGGTTCCTGTAATTTGCTCTAAGAGTTTCCCCAGATCTGCCCAAAAGAGACTTACCTTGGAACATGCCCAAGTTGATTGTAAAAAAGTTCCTATCTCCTCACTGCACCTAAAGCATTGATCCAAAATGTCTGATTTTAATTTATTTAATTTTTGCAGTGTGAGATATAACTAGTGCAAAAAATTATATTGCACCAATCTGAATCTTACATTTATTGTGTTTGTCATACAGTCCCGACATAAATCAGACCAGCTCTGATCACCAATACTTTATTTAAGTCTGATTCCTATCTCTGTCTAGACTTATGTAACCCCTATTTAGGGATTCCATTTGAAATATATTGCTGAAGTAAATTTCTTTGTGTTTCCCTTTCAAATCAGAGTCTCCACATCACTGCGCTTTGATAGAATTACTTTCAGGCCCAGTTTATCCTTTAAATATGCTCTTAACTGAAAATAGCAATACAGTACTTGTTTTTTAATTATTCAAATGACATAAGTTGCCCCTGCTCATAACAATCCTCATTAAATCTGATCCCTTTTCGGGACCAGGTATCTAAAATCTTACTACTCATTGTGAAGGGTATAAAGCTATTCTGAGTCAGGTGTTTCTGGAGGTAGTTTCCCCCCCCCCCCCACCCCCCCTACATTTATTATGCTCCAAATATTAATTATATGTTTTAACCAGGAGGTTTCTTTCTCACCAGATATTAATTTTGATTCCCATTTATATATAAAATCCTTTTATATCTTCTCTCCCACTTTATTCAATTCTTTTTTCACCCATTAATGCATCTCTTTCCTCAAATAGGGAGGTAAGAAATTTAGTCTGGGCTGCCCAATAATAATTTTTAAAGTCTTGGAGTTGTAAACCTCCAAGCTCATATTTCTATGTTAATATTTTCTATGGAGACTCTAGTCATCTTACCTAGACATTTTCTGACATGTTTATTTAGTTCCTGAAAAAACCTCTGAGGCAATGGTATGGGCAGTGATTGAAAGTGATATTGTACTCTTGGAAATATATTCATTTTTACACAATTGACTTGGTAGAGACATCCCTACTTATTATATTCTTAAGTAGAAATATCCCAAATTCTAAATTCCATTTATGTATCAGTAATGCTCAATCTCTAATAATTTCATGGTAAATCTGTCTACTATTTCCATTTTTTGACCATCAGTCTTGAATTAATTACAATATTTAAAAATATAGACCAATAAAGTGACAGAAGAAATCAGTATTTTGCCATACTTTGAAGTACTTAACTTCAGAAATCAAAGCCAAAAATTATGTTTACCTGCTTTGTGATATTAAGTATTTTGACTGCTATCGAGATCTATTATCTGCAGTCCAAGGTCCTCTGATCTTCTAAATATAAAACCAATTCCACAGTTTGTTTTGAAATAAATTAGGAGGACAAAGAACTCAACAATTTGATAGAACTATTTGGAAAAGTACTTGCCATTGAGACAATTGTACCAATACAGGTACACAATCCTTTATCCAGACATCTAAAATCTGGAAAGCTCCAAAATCTGGCAAGTGGGGAGAGAGTCAGCAGCACGAGTCGGGCGGGCAAGGGGGGGGGGAAGAGACAGCAACGCGAGTCGGGCGGGTGAGGGGAGGGAAGAGACTGGCAGCGTGAGTTGGGTAGGTGAGGTTGGGGGGGGGAGATGGCAGTGCGACTAGAAAGGGGTAGGGGTGGATACTCAAGTGGTTTTAAATCTGTCTTTCCGAAATCTGGAAACATCTGAAATTTGGAACACACTGTCCCCAAGGGTTCCGGATAAAGGATTGTGTACCTGTAGTGTATAAGCATCAGAAATATCATGCAGGATACTGTTGGCACTATGGTTAAGTGAAAAAACACACAAATGCTGGAGAAGCTCAGCAGGTCAAACAGTGCCTTTATGTAGCAAAGGTACATCACCAACGTTTCGGGCTTGAGCCCTTCATCAAGTGTTGGGTAACATGAGAGATGTCTGAACAAAAGGGGGGGGGGTGGTAGTGAGGATGGGAGATGATGTGGAGGGGAAGGACCATAGGAAGTGGGGGAGGAGTCTAGGCTAGGTAAAGAAAGAAAGGATGAAGGAACTGGAATGACTGGGGGGGGGGGGGTGGTGGGAAGCAAACTGATTAGTGGAATGCAGTGAACTCATTGTTCATGCCCTGGAGTTGGAGAGTGCCCAGATGAAAAATAAGGTAGTGGTCAGGGTTGGGTAGTGTGAAAGGCCATTGACAGACGTGAGCTTGAGAGTGTGACTTAGAATTGAAATGGTTGGCTACAGGGAGGTCGCTCTTGTTGAGGACAGAGAGGAGGTGCTGGGCGAAGCAATTTCCTAATCTACGACCGGTCTCTCCGATGTAGAGAAGGCCAAAGAGGGTGCACTGGATGCAGTAAATGAATTCTTTGGAGATACTGGTGAAGTGTTGCTTCACTTGAAAGGTCTGTTTGGGACATCGGACCGTGGTGAGGGAGAAGGTGTGGGTGCAGGTATTACACCTCCTACGACTACATTGGAAGGTGCTGGGGGGGAAATGGGTAGGGAGGGATGAATGCATGAGGGAATCACGGAGGGAGCCATCCCTATGGAAGGCTGATAGGGGAGGAGAAGGAAAAATGTGTCTGGTGGTGGGGTCCCGTAGTAACCGCCAGAAATTCCAGAAGATGTATTGGATGTGAAGGCTGGTGGAGTGGTGGGAGAGGACAAGGGGGATTCTGTGTTTATTGTTTCTAGGGGCGGGGAGCTAGGGCAGATGAGTGGGGAATGGAGGAGATGCAGGTGAGGGCTGAGTTAATAGTGGTGAACCTCCAAAGAACTCATTTACTGCAACTGGTGCACTCTCTGTGGCCTTCTCTACATCAGTCACAAATTAGGAGATTGCTTCTACCAGCACCTCCTCTCCACCCGCAACAAAAGTGACCTCCCCATAGCCAATCATTTCAATTCTGAGTTACACTCTCAAACTCACATGTCTGTCCATGGCCTTTCACACTACCCCACCCTGACCACCCGCAGATTGGAGGAACAACACCTTATTTTTCGTCTGGGCACTTTCCAACCCCAGGGCATGAACATTGAGTTCACTGCATTCCACTAATCAGCTTACCTTTTTCCCCCCTCCCCCCACCTTTACTAGTCATTCCAGTTCCTACTTCCATTCTCTCCACCTAGCCTAGACTCCTCCCAACTTCCTGCAGTCCTCCCCCTCCATCTATCACCTCCACCCTCACCACCCCACCTTCCCCCTTTTGTTCAAACATCTCGTGTTCCCCACACCTTGATAAAGGGATAAGCCCGAAATTTTGGCAATGTATCTTTACCTTTGCTACATAAAAGCACTGTTTGACCTCCTGAGTTTCTCCAGCATTTATGTGTTTTTTCTCTCTTTCACATCTGTGGATGTTATTCATGAAATAGAACAGTTAAAAGAGGAATTGTCTGAACATATCAGAGAATATTTTTGTTACTAAATTTAATCACACTGTAAACTGTTTCTTTTGCAACAATTACATTTTATCATTTCATTCAGCAGGTTAATTTTAAATCCTGAAATTAACCATATATGCCTGGAAAAATGTCATATCATTAAATCCCAAATTTTTGAATTCAAATCATTTAGTTAAAAAAAGCATGGAAAAGGAATTGGTTTGAAAGTTACAAAACAATTTGTTATGGCTGGAGTTTTGAAGTGGAAGTAATTTTATTCTGTATATCATCCTTTGCTTTACCTGATAATGTTTCATGCTAACTCCAGCAATACCTTCTTCAACACTAACAATTCTCACCTTGATTAACACAAAATTCACATTTTAAAAATGTTTAAAACCTCATTTTTGGTACAATCTGTATTATAGCAACACATGTAACTTTAACAGACACATTTTCATTTCAGTGCTAATTGTGTATTTATTGAACATAATTGTCTCTAATGTTAATTTCACAAAGCAATCAGCACTAAGTAATAACCCAGTCTTTTAGTGTGTCTCATCAGAACAGAAACCATATCTGAGTCGAACACAGAGAATCAGTGTCTTTAATAATTGGAGTTTCACATGAACTACATTCAGACTGTCAAAGCACCTGTCAAACCACAGATGAGATTAAATGTCTGACCTCCTCATCCCTAACATTGCCTCACAAGAGACAGTTCTGTCACAAGCTCTGCCATTTTGCTTTCCAAGGTGTTGTAAAGGGCGACCTCTGATACATTTCAGTGTTGTTTATTGATTTCTGACCCAATGGTTAATAGTTTTCCCAGTCCCTCTGAATGGCTTTTGTAAGCAATAGGGTTTGTACATCTCTAGAATCAATACCTTTTATATTTACAATAAAATTGAAACTGCCTCTTCTGGGGGCGCAGCATCTTATTTGTCATCCTTCTGCAAGAGAAAACTATGTCATTATCTGAATTAAAACATTTATTTCTGATTAAGAGAATGTCCTATCTCATTAATTTCTCCATTTCCAATATAAGGAGAATAGAATCTTATTGATTTCTGCAGTTTTACAGATCTACAGTGCTGAGAAGATAATTGAGAAGTTACCCAGAGTAAATGAACTTTCAAGGCTCTCTGCTTGGCTGATAAGTTCTAAATTTGAAGTGTTTTTATGAAGCAAAGGTTTTAATTTTGTGACAGGCTGCAGCAGCTGAGTAAATTGGATTAAGACTAGAATCTCCTGAGCAATGCCCCAGCAAAAAGCAGAAGAGGTTGATCCCTCTGGACAGCTTCCTGCAGATTAACACTCAGACGGCTTCCAAATTACTCATCCTTGGAACTCAAAGTAACTTCAGGGTGTTTAAATTAGTGAAACCATGGATAGCAGAAGTGACTTTTGACTTAAAGTTCCCTTTTGTCTAATCTTTCATTTGCACTTAATGTAGGGATTCCAGTCACTACAATGACCTAGACCTTCAAATCCACTCCAACATCTGATTATACTTTATTAGAAATATGAGATTAAATAAAAATTGCATTTAAGCCTTTTGTCTGTAAGTTCTCCACAGAGGAGATGAACATCTATTTGTTTACAGCTACATATCTACAGATATAACAGATTCCTGAAAATGTAAGGATTCAATATATTTGAAGATAAATTAGTTAGGTCTGGTTAACACCTGATAAGCAATGTGTTTAGGTTGACCTTCCAATATATAAGATTTCTTTTTAAATACTTTATTTTAATTTTGTGGACAGCGGGCATCAAGAAATAACCATTACTTAAATACATAAATCGGAATGAAAAAAACTCAGTGGTACAAGTCGTCCATATCTCCAAACAAATCCCATCCCCCCTCCCCCAAACAAATCCCCGAAATAAAGAAAAAAGAAGTAGATAAGAAAAAAGAGAACAGAAAAGCAAGGAAAGAGAAGAAAGAAGGAACTGTCAGGATCTGGTATCCAGTTCAGAGGATCTAATTCTTTTTCTTACCTAGATCTCAAGTAGGGGAAAGAACCAGGTTGAAGAACTCAGGAACAGATTAAGTGTCCCTAAATATTCAACTTTGTATTCTGCGAATGTGGCTGCCATACCTGCAAAAACATATTATACTTCTTCCTTAAATTGTAAGTAATTTTCGCCAGTGGATCACATCTATGCATTTCTGCTTCCTTTGGGCTATATCCAGAGGGGAATTAGACTTCCAAGTAACCACAATACATTTCCTGGCCACTGCCAATGCAATTTTAAGAAATTCTAACTGGTACTTCGACAGTTTCATTTTGGATCTATGTCCCCAATATTTCCTAGGAGAAACAATTCTGGACTTTGTGGTAATTGTTTCCCAATAATTTAATAAAATTCTTAAATTTTCCCAAAGAGGTTTCACTTTAGAGCATGACCAGGTGGAATGTAAAAAGGTTTCTGTTTCTTCACTGAATCTAAAACATATATCCAATAATTTAGAATTTAATTTATGTAATTTCTGCTGGGTAAGATATAGCTGATGCAAAATGTTATATTTCCCCAATCTATATCTTACATTAATTGTATTGGTCATGCAGTCCTGGCATAAATCAGACTAGTTCTTATCACCAATACTAATATTCAAGTCTGATTCCCATCTTTGTTTTGATTTATATAGCTCCTGCTTGAAGTAAGGAATACATTGCAAATGTAAACTTGTGTTCCCCTTTCAAATCAGAATCTCCATTTCACTGCCCTCTGATAACGTCATGGTCGGGCCTAATTAATTTCTGAAAACAACCTCTTAATTGAAAGTAGCATAAGATTGCGTTGTTAAGAATATTATATATATTGTTTAACTGCTCAAATGACATTAGTTGCCCTTGCACATAACAATTTTCCACATACCTGATCCCTTTACGGGACCATGTACATAGAATTTTATTATCCATTGTTAAAGGAATTCATCTATTTTGGGTCAAGGGCATTTTTGGAGATATTTTCCCCTCTTTTCCAATTAAATTATTAAATTTGTACCAAATATTCAAGATATGCTTTGTTAAAGGTCCTTTCTTTCCACCAGAATTAGATTTAATATCCCATTTATGTACAAGATCTTCTGCTACTTTCTCTCTAACTTTGTGCAGTTTAATTTCCACCTATGAAGGCTTGTCTCTTCCACCAAAGAGGGAAGTGACAAATTTTATCTGGGCTGCCCAATAGTGATATTTAAAAATTGGGAGTTGAGAACCCCACTCCCCACCCCCCACCACCCCCCCCCCCCCCCACCCCATATGGTATTTCCAAGTTAATTTTTCTATGGAGACTCTGGCTAACTTACCTTTCCAAAGAAACTTCCTAACTAACTTATTCAGATTTTGAAAACATTTCTGTGGTAATGGTATTGGAAAAGTCTGAACGAGGTAATGTACATGTGGGAATATATCAATTTTAATACAGTTAACTCTTCCAATCAAAGTTATTGGAAGAGTTATCCATTTATTTAAATCTTCTTCAATTTTTTAAGCATGGTAGTAGTTCATTTTATATAAATTTTTCAAGTCATTATCCATTTTGATTCCCAAATACTTAATCCTATTCTTTGACCATCTAAATTGCATAATTCTTTGACAATTTGTATAATCCCCATCAATTAGTGGCATTACCTTACTTTTATCCCAATTTATTTTATACCCAGAAACCCGCCCATAGTTTTCCAGTTATAAATGCTACTTTTGCAAAGAAGTTTCCGGTTCTGTCAGATATAGTAATACATCGTCTCCAAACAGACTAATCCTATGTTCATGTTGGTCAACCCAGAACCCCTTAATGACTGGATCCCATCAAATAATGTCCGACAAAGTTTCTATAGCTAATGCAAAAAGAGCCAGATAAAATGGACATCCTTGTCTGCTAGATCTGGATAGTGGGAATGTTCGTCACAACTCTACCCTTAGGTTCATTATATAGGGCTCAAATCCAGTTTATAAAGTTTTGACCTAATCCAAATTTCTCTGGTAATTTAAATTTTTAAAAATCCAACCCCAAACTATAAAAACCTTTTTCCACATCCAAGGCTACTGCCACACTTAAATCACCTCTTTCCTGGGCCAAATTAATTATACTAAGCAATCTGGTTACATTGTCTGCTGATTCCCTTTTCCTAACAAATCTTGTTTGATCCTTATTTATCAATTTTGGCAAGAATTTCATCAATTTGTTTCCCAAAACCTTGGCTTGTATTTTATAGTCTGTATTCAACAAAGAAATCAGTCTATATGATGACGGCTTCAATAGATCTTTATCCTTTTTGGGAAATACCATTATTTTTGCTTTTGAAAAAGAATGCAGCAAGGTATGTGATCCAACTGCATGATTCAGAAACTCCATAAAAAGAGGCAATAACAAATCCTTGAATTCTTTATAAAATTCCAATGGAAAACCATCCGTGCTGGGAGATATATTAACATGTGATGAATTTAATACCTCCTCTATCTCCAATTGAGTAAAAGAAGCATTGAGTTCCATCTACTCACCAGATACAAATTTAGGAAGACCAATTGTGACAGACAATCATTTATTTTATTAATATCTCTTTGAGATTCGGATTTATATAATTTGGAATAGAATGATTTGAAAGCCTCACTAATTTTCTGTGGCTTATAAGAGATTCTATTGGCTTCTGTTTCAATTTCATTAATTGTTTTTGAAATCTGTTCTGTTTTTAGTTGCCAAAATAAGACCTGTGAGCTCTTTCCCCCAGTTCAAGGTACCTTTGTTTTATTCTCATTATTGTTTTCTCTATTCATAAGCTTTTTATTAAATAAGTACTCTTCGTTTCTGTTCTGAGCTCTTCAACTGCAGGTCATTCTCCAAATGATGTATCTCTTGTTCCAATTTATCTACTTTCCTCATGTATTCTTTTTTAATTCTCGAGGTATAACTAATTATTTGTCCCCTTAAATAAGTTTTAAAGAGTCCCATATAGTAAATTTATTGCAGTAGAATGACAGTTAGTCACACAAAAGATTCCAATATGTCTTCTTATAAAGTCACAAAATTCATATCTTCTCATCAACAATGGGTTGAAACATCATCTGTATACCATTCCCTGTTTATCAGACATAACAAATGATAATAATAGAGGAGAATGGTCTAACAGGACTCTTGCCTTAAACTCATTTTCCATGATTCTATCCTGCAAATTCCCTGAGAGTAAAAATAAATCTATCCTGGAGTATGAATCATGTTTATTGCAGTAAAAGGAGTAGTCCCTTTGTCTTGGATGTAATTTCCTCCAGGTGTCCATTAAATTCATCTCTCTCATTGAAACTAAGGTGCCCCTAGCCATCCTTGTTCTGAGCACTGCTCTTGCTGATTTGTTCAAAATGCCACTAGTATATTTTCATGTGCATCCACCAATTGAAAAAAAGGTATATTTTCTTAATATACAAGAGTTCTCTTTTCTTTTTCACAGGGTTGTTTAAACCATTAAGATTAATACTAACAGACTTTACCATATTTACCATTATTACAGATTATCATTATGTTAATTTCTGTTATCCTTTGACCCATCTATCCACACTCTCTCCCTAGAGATCAAAATGTCCCTTCCTTCCTCAGCTGGATCCAAATCTGCTGACAGTTTCAATAGAAAAAGATCAAGTAGAAGAATATACAGAAATAGAAAGATTTAGATATTTTCATATCTATAAATAAAATAAAATCAAAACAAAACTTAAATCCCCCTATAAGTGTTGAGAAATAAGCCCAAAACACTACCCAACTTAATATTATGGGTTGTGACTAACGCACAAACACATATCTGGTGTGAAGAAGTCAAACCCTGAGCCCCAAACCCCCCTCCAAAAATTAACATTGTACAAGTATTGATTTAGTTTCTTATTTACAAGAGGAATATTTCCAATCTATTACAATGATTACATACAAATGTAAAAATAATATTATTGCCATCTACTAAGTTCTATCAACCCTAAAGTCCAGCAGTTGATTAACAAAGTCTATAGCACCTTTTGTATCCATTAAAAAATCTATTTTCACCATTTAGTATCATAATCTGCAGGGTGGCAGGATGGCATAAATCAAAGTCATAATGCTTTTTCCACAAAGAATTCTTTATAGGGATAAATTCCCGTCTACGTCTCAAAAGTAATATGCTGATGTCCGGGTAGAAGAAAATCTTTCCCCCTTTATATTTGAGCGGTTCCCCCCTTTCCTCTGTTCCTGTGACCGCTGCTCTAAGAATTTTCTCACGATCCTGAAATCATAGACATTTAATCAACACGGAACAGGGCTTCTATTCCGGAAAAGGGGAGGGCATAAGTGATCTGTGCACTGTCTCTATATCAATGTTTTCTCCCACTTTATCCTGTCCCAAAATTCGAGGTAGACAATCTTGAAAATATGTAACAGGGTCAGCACCTTCAATTCCTTCTTTAAGGCCTACAATTTTAACATTGTTTCTCCAGCTAACATTTTCTAGAACATCGATTTTGTTCCAAAGTCTGAATTTTTCCTGGTTCCAAATGCTAACATCTTTGTCCAAACTTTTCCATTGCTTCTTCATATTTCTCTTCAACAACATTAACTCTTTCATTTAATGATTCTATAGCTCCTTCCATCTTCATCATTAGTTTTAAAATATTATCAAGTTTCTTCTTTGTATTTTTTTGTTTTGAATCCAAAGCTCTTAAAACGTCTTCTACATTATGTCTAAACTTAATTTTCTTTACCTTTTTCTTCTCCATTGCTCTGGCAGCCTCTTCCACTTCTTCTGCTAAAGTTGATTCTTCCAAACTCTCATCGGAGTCGCCATTTTGTGATGGTCCTCTTCTTCGATTACTTCAGACTTTTGCAGTCAATCTGTTGAATTGCGCATGCACACAATTATGTGCCTACACGCTGAGTCAAAGGTTCCCCCTGCAGCTTGTTCTGTCACTAACACCATTGACGTCGCAGCACTGGAGCCAGGAAAAGACATTTCCAATTGAGAAGTAAGAGAAACATCATCTCCAGGTTTCTTGCTATGTGAGGGCCTTTGCTCCCATATATCTTCCCTCTGTTGACGTGTTCCAGAGGCTGCCAGGCACATCCTGTTCTTCTTTGAACCCATTACTAAATAGGTTCAGATACCATTTAGACAAAGAAAGTTATAAAAAAGTTGTACGTGAAACCTTTTTTTAACAAATTCCAGGAGGGCTGAGAGTTCACGTCCAATCTCTCACCACATCATGTGACTCCCCCTATAAGATATAAAAATTGAGCAAAACCAAAGTGATGGGCAATCAAGTGACTCCACAAGGCAGTAGATTGGAGTCAAAAGGTTTTTTATTAGGTTAGACGTTAGCTGGGGCTCAGAGAGAATCTGGCCTGGATCTGAGCAGGACGTGATCTGGGGTCAAGGTCTTGGGTCAGGACCTTTATTAGGAAATCTCCTGGGAGGGGTCAGAGGGAATGAAGGGGGGGTCCAGGACAGTACATACAGTTATTACAGTGGTGTAATACCTTATACCACCACACAAAGAACACAATAACATTGAAAAATACGAGAGAAGTTAAAATAGCTAAAAACCTTCTTCATGTACAGCCCTCCCTTATATATTTAGTGGATCTCACTATGTACTGCCTTCCATTCTCTCTCTAAAAAAACTTCAATACATCTTGAAATAATAGGTTAAATCAAGATGCATTGATGTAAAACAAAAATGAATTATTTTATTATTATTATTATTATTATGATTTCAAACTTTTTGTTTGCATTCCTTTAGATTTCACTGCCTCTTACTCCCATTGGCTTTTAAAATTCAAATGTGGTGACATTGAACAAATAACTCTTGACTTAATTTCTACATCCTTTTACTTTTTCTGACCGTATTCTATAGTCTTTGGCCATTCACTCATGTTTCTTGTTAAAAAAACAAAGCTAATGAAGCCTACCATAACAGAACCACTTCAGATAATTACTTGTCTGGTTACAAATTTGAAAATATGAACATTGAAAATAGTAGATTATTTGGTCCTCCCTTTGAGCATGTATAAAGATCATTGCTGATCTATCTCAATGCTAATGCTCATCACTATCCCTATTTCCTTTATATTGAGGCATCTCTTGACTTCTATTTTAAATAAACTTGATGCCTGAGCACCCTGAGTCATCTGGAATAGAGAATACCAAAAATTCACAACTGCTTTGCTTGAAGAAATCTCTCTTCATCTGAATCCCAGATGGCCTGCCCTTTATTCTGAGACTGTTACCCATGGTTCTAGATTCCTCAGTATGGGGAAGCATCCTCACTGCATACAGCTTTGTTAGAAGTTTGTAAATCTGTTTTTATTCGCATATTTTCTGCAATATAGAAAGAGGCCATTTGGTATATTTAGTCATTCTGGCAACTCAGAGCAATGCCATCAATTCGATTTGCCTACTTTTTCCATACAACCCATTCTCTCTTCTACTGCACCAATTCTCCCACCATCAACTAGGACTTGAAGTAATTGACATGGGCAATTAATCTACCAACCAGCATGTTCTTGGAATGTTGGTTGAAAAAAGCTATAATTACAAATTCTTGGAATGTTGCTTGACAAAACCCATAATTACAAATTCCATAAAAATGGAACTGGAGGCTAGGTTTAAATGTATGTTGCTGAAGCTGTAGTCAACCTGTTGTGCCACTGTTTTGCCCTAATGAGATCTTCCCTCATTATCCTGGAGCAGCCATTTTCCAGTTTCTTTTTGGCTATGGCCCCCTTAAGATTCTGCTTAAAGTTTGTGGGTCCCCCTTCCCTATGAAGTAGTCCAGTTTAGTTGGTTTCTTCCATACCGACTACATGAAAGACATAAAAATATTTTATGATTTCAGTCTGCGCGCCCCCCCCCCCACTAAATGTGCTGTGCCCCCTGGAATGGGGGCCATATGACTCCCATTGAGAATGGCTGTTCTGGAGAATATAGATCTAATCTACTCAATTTCTCTTTAAAAGGTAAATCCAACATTCTGGAAAACCATCTCGTAAATATTAGCTGCCTTCCCTCTGGCAATTATATCCTTGTTCAGACAAGGAGGGCAAAGCTGTACTCAGCACAATATAAAATATAAATATGGGATAAAGCAACTTGGGTGTACAAGATAATCCCTTCTGATGGACTCAGCTCAAAACCTGGATACATACAACTGTGATAATATTGATTTTAGGCAGTGGTGTGAAATATAAAATCAGCCACCAGTCTCATATGTCTCAATTTTTATTTCCATTGAACTTATCAAATTTAGCTCTTGCTTTTGAGCATGAATTAATTTTGGGAAGATATGATTCATAATTGTAAACCTTACTAATGTGGAATTCTGGAATAACAACAAATGTCAGTAGGTTTAATGTTAGTATGACCATAAGACATCATTTAATACAGTAATTCAATTTATCTCAAATTTCAATCACAGTTCCAGCATCTGTCTCAGTTAGAAAAGTTTTACTGATATGGATCATTACAAGTTTGGACTTGCCTATAATTTCCTGCCAGCCCATATTGCATGGGAACACTAACATTTTTTGATTTACACACAAGCATGACCATTAGACAAACTACTAAGGATGGTTTGCATTCATAAAATCTTATGAAACAAATAGTGAACATTTGGGAGAGGGTAGAAGATAATTAAAAATAGTTATTAAGTAGTTTTGTATTGTATAGTAATCAATAAAAATTGGTTAATAGAAATTAGATTGGAGATTGTGTTCTATAATATTTTAAATTCATATTTACAGGTAATTTGAGAGGAGAAATAGCATAAATTTGAAATAATCTTAGAATAACATTAATCAGATGAAACAAAAAGGGAGATAGAAAATCATCCTCAATTCCATTTCAAGGTGATTAATGCAGTGATTTCTGTTTCATGCTACTTCCTCTGATGAATGTCTACTCTTCAGAAGATAAAGGCCTAGAAACTGGATTGGTCCACAAATGCATAAATTGAGCTTCTGTTTTAATTTTCATCAGATTGAAAAGCTGGGGATATCTGTGGAGTAGCCTCAGGGAAAGAGTGTTTCAAGTTTACATTGCTGGCAGCAGTTCTCAGATGAAGTCCAATAATTGGGAAGAACAAGAAGAAGTAAGGAAGCAATGTGGTGTGACTATATGGAAATATTCCTTTAGCTTCCAATTCCATATTCTCGCTGTATTTTACAAAGCACACCATTTTGCTGGGGCATTCTCCAGTGTTCTATTTAATGTGTCAATTGGATTGAGCTCTGGGCTTTTTTAGAGGTGTTAAAACAGATCTAAGATCTGTATTGGCTAATGTAAAAGAACTATGGCATGACATTGCAATGAATAGTGCATGTTACTTGCACATTTATGCAGTGAATCTTGCAGATGCCATGTTAATAAAAGTGTAAACCCTATACATCTACTTGCAGAAAAATTGAGTCCAGCAAATCAAGTCATTAATTGGCATGCAATGCTAATATGACATCAGTGCTGCCTTTTTGGTGTGAAAGGCCCAAGCTGTTGCTCTTTATTCACATGTTGAGCATTTATTAAATACTAGAAAGTGTCTGGAATAAAAAAGCTGGGGAGGGAAGAATGGGCAGCGGGAGGGGTACAGAGCAACAGACAAAATGTGTTAATTGGATATGGATGGGATACAGGAACGAAGAAAGATGAAAATTGACTGGGGGAGGGAGGGGTTTGTTTGGGCCTCTGTGGAAGCAGAGCTAGAGAAAAGGAAGACATAGGGAAAGAGGGTGGGGTGGGGGGGGGGGGGGGGGAAGGTGAATGGAAACCGAAGACGATGTTAATGCCATCCAATTGGAGAGTGCCCAGATGGAATATGAGTTGTTGTTCTCCAGTTTGCAGATGGTCTTAATTTGGCAATGCATTAAATCCTAGACAGACATGCCAGCAAGGGAATGGGATGGGAAATTGAAATGGGTGGCCACTGGGAAATCCCCACTATTGCAGCAGACAGAGCTGAGTTGCTCAACGAAGCAATCTCTCAGTCTGCGTCCTGTCTCTCCGATGTAGAGGAGACTATAATGCGATGCAGTAGATGACCCTGCAGATTCACAAGTGAGGTGTTGCTTCACTTGAAAGGACTGTTGGAGGCCCCAAATGGTGGCGACGGAGGAAGTGTGGGCGTGTGTAGCACCTCCTGCAGTCATAGGGGTAGGTACCAAGAGGGCGATTGGAGGAAAGGGAGGAGTGGATGAAGAAGTCAGAGGGAGTGGTCCTTGTGGAAGGTTGAGAGGGGAGGAGAAGGGAAGATATGTCTGGTGGTGGGATCACATAGTAGGTGGCAGTAATGGCAGAGAATGATATGTTGAATGTGAAGGCTGGTAGAGTAGTAGTTGAGGACAAGGGAAATCCTGCCCTTGTTGCAGATGGGGGTGGAGGGGGCCAGGGTAGATGTGCAGAAAATGGAGGATATCTAGGTGAGCGCCGAGTTGATGGTGGTAGAAGGAAAGCCACGTTGTTAGAAGGAGGACATCTCTGATGATCTAGCATAAAAGTCCTCGTCCTGGGAGCAGATGTGATGGAGATGGAGTAATTGAGAGAAGGGAATGGAATCCTTACAGGGGACAGGGTGTGAAGAGATGTAGTCAAAGTATCTGATGCACCATCGATAATCACAAAAGACTGGAGTTGTGAAACTGATAGTCTTTTATTAACTATAGACTGGATCAGCCATCAACCTCATTGATTGATCAAGGCAGAGTGGAATGGGGAGCATGCAAAGGGCTATGGATAGGATCGGTCTCAGAAGGCATGTCCAGCCAGCAGCATCCAATCAGAGCATAACGGTGGTTTACCACATTCACCCCTCCTTTTTAAGAAGAGTCCTGCGGGGTGAGAAAAGAAGATGAAACAAATATACATATTATACATTTTACAGATTAGGTCTGTCAGGGGATCTCCTCTGCAGCAGCGAACGATATGGTAATGATTGGGGTGCCATCATAGCATCCTGAGTAGCTTGTGGGGTTGGCCTGTTATCACCAGTTACAGTTCATGTGGTGGAGGGGTCAGGTGAGGGGGTAAGAGAGTGTGGTGCTGGTGTATCATAGGTGACAACAGTAGCCATTGGTGGCGTGTGGTCATCCACAGGCTCAGGGACCCCTAAGAAAGCAGTGGGGGAAAGTGTCTGTTGGTGGTCAATGGTGATCAGAGGGGCGCCAGATCCCGGATTGAGACCATCACAATCACTAGGCCTAATTTTAAGGGGCTAATCTATTTATTATTCCATAGTCCAAAGAAATAAACTTTGACTTATGAAAGAGTTTTCCTTGATCCTTTTAAATATTGCAAAATACACCTGTATTATGTGATAAGAAAGTCAAACCAGCTATCCTTGGAGATCCAAGATAGCAACGAGGGGCCTGAAGGATGATCCAAGAGCTCCCCAAGGAAAAGAAAATAAAGGATAGATACAAGAAGATCCCCTAAAATAAAAAGACTCCAAAAAGAAAGAAGACAATAAAGAATACTAATAGAACAAAGAGTGAGGAGGGAAAGAAAAAAGATGGGAAAAAGAACAAAGAGACAGGATGGAGGAAGATACTCAATGCGTGGTGGAGATGAAGAGGCCAACCCAAGGTCTAGTGGGATGTCGACAGTGATGGCAGTGCCAACTGAGCCCCAAAGCTTCCCAAGGGAATGGGACTCACCCGGGAAAGAGAGAGAGGATGGCCCCGATAAGGTTGGATCTCGAGGGGGCTGGGGGAAGGACATGACTGAAGCGTCGGGTGCGGGAGATTCAGGGACCTGAAGCTGGGGGAGTTAAGTCGAGGTGGAGACAGCAGCGATGCTGGCAGCAGCAGAGAGAAAGACCCCGCAGGCTGGAAGAAAAAATAAAGTTGAAGACAAGGACTTACCTGGTAAGGCCATCCCAAACGGTGGGCGTGAAGAGGTCAGGTCCAAGGCATCAGAAGGTATTGAGGTGTTGGGCCTGGAGGACTTCAGGAGCAGTGCAGCCAGACGGGATTTGGAGGGAAAATAGTGTGGCAGGACAGCCTGGAGTTAGAAAGTGACATGGAGGAGTTGTAAAGCGAGGACTTGAAGGAGGAAGAAGAGGAAGAATGAGGGAGTAAAAGAAGGACATTACTGGGAGGTGAAAGACAGATAAAGGGGTCAGAGGGTCTGATGCCTTTTGTCAGAGAGATACTGGAGGCCATTGGCCAGATAAAAAGAGCTTTGAAGACTGGTGGCAGGGCAGGGGGCAATCAAAGAAAGGCTGGAAAATCTGACAGAAAGGGTATCTGAAATGGAAGAGAGAATTGAGAGAGTGGAAGAAAGATTGGATAAGAGAACAAAATAAATGTGTGGAAAAGGGATAGGGTTAAGGATGTGGAAGAAGATAGATACCTTAGAAAACATCAGCAGGAAGAATATGGTTAAAATTATGGGGGTGAAGGAGGATAAAGAGGGGAGAGACATGGTGAAGTTCCAAAACAAGTGGATCCCAGATATTCTAGGGAGGGAACAAATTGGAAATAATCTAAGAATAGAATGAGCCCACCGGTCTCTCGTATGCCTCCACCCAGGAACAAACCAATGGCCACGTTCTATCCTGGTAAGGCTCCTTCACTATCAGGATATAGAGAAGATTTTATGTGCGGCAGCAGTGGGTGCGAAGGTTAGAAGGGGTCGGTGGAATGTGAGGGGGATAAGATTTTATTCTACCCAGACATAGGCATGGCGCTATTGAAATGCAGGAGGAATTTGACCTGGTTAAAAAGAGCCATAAACAAAAAGGAATCGAGTTTACCCTCCTTCACTCAGCAACGCTAAATATAGTAATGACGGGATGGGAAAAAATCTTTTTAAGGATTCAAGGGAGGCCATGGACTTTGTAAGAACCCTGCCACCAATTCAGGATTAAATGTAAATGTAAATAAGGTGGAAAGAGGGAATCAGGGGAAAAATGGACTGTAAATATTGTAATTGTGAGGAATATGAGGGGATATGAGTTTTTTTTCCAATCATGTTAATATTTAAATATGAATGTATATTAGAAGTAAAAATGAATATGGGGAGTTCAAGGAAAAGGAGGGAGGTACAAGTGGTAGATGGGTGCATTGGCCTCGCCTTAAAATGGTGGGGGATTGGCACCAATAGCTTGGTTATTGGTGGGGGGGGGGGGTTAAAGATAAACTTGGGATGAAAGAGGAAGTGGAAACTTATGGGGTGATTTTCATTTGCCATTGAGGCAATTGATGGTACTTTCAGTTGTTAGAGGGTTGGGGGGATTAATACAGACTATATGTTACATGAATGTTAAAAAAGATTATAATGTTTGATGAGTCTATGAAAATTAAAACAAAATATTTTTTTTAAAACCAGCTACCCTTGATATTTAATGTTATTGCTGTTAATTGAATTCTAACACTTCAATATCCATTGATCAGCTGTGCAAGTTGAAAACTCTGTCTCTTCTCTCGAGTAATATTTGTAAAGTGACCACATGGGTAAATTATCTGAGTGCCCACTTCTTGTGGTAAAAAATCTGGACATTTTGGAGAGGAGATATTGGAAGGAATAAAAGAAGACCATTAAACTCTATTCTGGAAGCCAAGAGCTTATGTTTGAAATAAAACTCATGAAATATTATTTTCACTTCTTTGGCAGAATCTGTGTTATGTGTCTACATGCAGTCGCCATGAGAAAGACAATAAAAGTAACATTTTTATAATGCTTGGACTAATTTCCTCCATGTCATTCCATGATGTCTTTCTAATTGAGGAAAGTAAATAGGGGCAGAGTACACACACACAAAAAAAAATTTTTAGAATTCATTTCCAGTCATTACAAAAGGAGCAACACATCCTAAAACAAAACGTAGTGAAGAAGCCTTTGTTAAGGATACTATGATTAAATAAAACATATTTTCACAAATGAAAATGAAGTACAAAATGAAAGATTTCCAAAATTATGATAGTTTACTCCATTTAAAATATTTAAATTCAGGTCATCACTTTAATATGTCTTCCATAACCTCTTGAAATGTAAATGAACAGACACAGCTATCTCTGCTGCCACAGCTTGTTTCTCAGGAGCTGCTATGTATAGTTGTCTCACTGCTTGACATGTATCAGAAATGTCCAAGTTATTCCATATTCTACCATTATGAGAAAAAAAGGGCAAAGGAGATGGAGGGTACAGATCCTTTTAGATATACCCTCTGACATTATCAGTATCAATTGTCTTTTGCTCGCAGTAGTCATCACCTCTATTATCTGGTGTCCAGTGTACCTGATAGGTTTTTCCTAAATATATTTTATCTGTTGATGGGCACTGAATAATGACAACTAGAGAAAGATGGGCAGAATATAATAGAGGTGGAGCAATAAAGACACAAAAGAAGATGAGAAGTACTGCAAGATGAATGAAACCACCTTGAAAAATTGATTCATTTTAAACTGCTCTTGTATTCAGAAATGTCTGATCTTTGTTTTTATGTGACAGAAAATAGTATATACATAATATATACATTTAGTGATTCACTTTCTTATTTAATTTGAAGATTTTGTGCAGAGATTCAATGGTGTTCAGGTCATATGTGCTTATTATGGGAAAGAAATCATGAAGCTTCTAAAGTTTCACCAGAAATAGACATGGGAACTTTTAAGTTTGATACACTTAAATATGGGTACAGGATGTGTAATTACTGTGCACCTATTAATTGCTTTACAGAGTATTGCATCCACTCAATAATGGCTATGAAAGTGGCAAAATGAAGACTACCCCTGGAGTCAGCGAGAGCAGGGGCACAAGATGACTCAATGGCAAAAAGGCTTAGTAACGGAAATTACCATGAGCCAGATGATCAGTATTGGAACTGATAGATAAGCCACTCAGGGAGGACAGAAATGCCAGAGTTGCATCTGTGGCTGGACGAAGGTAAACTTGGAGAGAGGCCTTAAGATCCATCAAGGCAAGAAAAAGTGCTTGACAGAACTTAATGAGGGGCCTCACATTGACTGGTTTTAAAGAAGTAAGTCAAATCAGTCAAATGAAGTCCACAGGGTATCAATATCTCAAACACAATATCAATATCTCAAACAATTGCAGACCCAGCAACAACTAGGAGTCCTGAGTCTAACCAGCCAAAACCAGCAATTGAAAGGAAGCTCAACAGGTGCAAACTAGAAATATGTGACCCAAGTCCTGCAAGAGACAAGAATGGAAGTCAATTAACACAGATCTTGTTCACTTACTAGAGGGGATTAAGGGATCTGTGGAAAAGAAACTGAAAAAGATGAGAAACATCATATACAGTATTGGGGCAAAGAGATATGGAGTGAGGGAACAGAAAAAGAGGATACAGATCAAGAAAGCAATGGGAAATCGAGAGACTTGTAAGAGAAAGACGGCAACTGAGGAAACAATAGAGGAAGGCGTCAGAGGAGGAAAAGGGAGGAATCAATGTGTTATATGCCATTCTGTAAAGAGCAGAGGGCCTGAGAAGGCAGCATAGAAAGAAATATCGGGCAACAGTGAACTTCTACAAAGGTCCTCAAGTTTATCAAAGGTATTTTCCTTTTTGAAAAGAGTGGAACACTCAGAGTGCCAATGAGGGAACTTGAGGAAGACCCATGCAGATAGCCTGAGGAATGATGCAATTAATATCCCCCCTGACATGCCAAAATTCACCAATCAGAACATCAGCTGGACGAGACAACTCCTACATAGAAAGAGTGAACCTCTGCATGGAGCAATGTATCGGAACCAGGATGCGAGAGGTTGCTGGAGGGTTCCTAATCATATCGGAGGTTTGAATCTGGAGCTCGGGTTGCTGATGGTTTGGACTGGACTCTGTGTGGATGTAGAGATTGCAGGAGTGCTGGAAGCGAATCCACGGACACTCAGTAACTCTGGGGAGAACTCTCTTTTGCTTCTCTTTCTCTGAGTGCAAGAGGCACTTTAGGCAATTTCTGCTGATGACAAAATCTGTCTGCCTTACAGCAGACAAAAGCATTTTCGAGTAATATGACACTGTTTATATTACATGGCAATAAATTGAAACTTTAATTTTGAATCTTCATCTGCCAACTTGCTGATCCAATTTACCTCATTATCATCCATATCACTGATATAGATGAAAACAATAGTCCCAGTACTGATCCCTGAGGGACACCACTAATCACAGGTTTCCAATCTGATATGCAAATATCCACCCCTACTCTGGCTTCTCCCATTCAACCATTGTCGAATTCAGTTCACTTCTTCACCATGAATCTGAGCATCTGAACCTTCCTGATTTACCTCCCATACGGGATAATGTGCTGAGACCTGGGCCAGAACACCAGATCTGATCTCAGATAGGTACTGGTAATTTCCGGTGGAAAGATGAGACGCTGGCTGCAGTCTACAAGCAATTTCCAGTCTCTGGCTGTGCTCAGTTGGCCTATATCTCAGAATGAGAAGGAGTGGGTCCTGTGACTTATTCCCTCCCAGATGAAAAGTATGAGGTATGGGAGGGCATTTGAGTTTTGGGTATGTGACAGCAGGTATTTTTTCTTTGAGTTCAACTGCTAGACATCCCAATACTTGATTGTGTTGCTGGGTATATCGACCTTGGGTGAGACTGACATTGCACCCAACCAAATTATGCTTGAGGGGACATGCTGACTCCTCTCCCAAACAAAGATTTAGGTTTGTGGGAGAGGGCAGGACATCATATGTGGCTCTAATGATAAAGCTTGTTCTATTTGACTCCTTATTCCACAGGTCCTTCCAGGTTAGCCTCCTCCTTTCAATGCCCTTCCTTCTTGTCCATTGCTCTTGTTTTGGTTGTTTTGGCAAACCTGATTGCTTCTCCTTGTCAGTGCATTCCTCCACCACCAGCTGCCGATGATCTGATGGACTTGCTTTCTGCCAGGTGGGTTTCGTTATTTCTAAGCCAAAGCCCACTCTTCCTTGTTGCACATAACCCACTATGTCCTGATATCGGAGTGCTGATATTGCTTTCAGTACTGCTGCAGCTGACGTCCATTTTGTGCCTGTTGATAAGGCTGGGGCAGCAGCTCTTATGCACAGGTCCCATAATTCTCTGAGCGTCATCTCCAGCCTCACTTTGGCACATTTGTATTCCTCCACAAGGCTAGACCATGGCCACCACAGGATTCCATCCCCATAAAGCCCTACTCTACTAAGACATCTCGGGTAGCTCAAGCCACTTCCTCGTTTGTTAGTTTATCAGTCTCTCCATTTTCCCAACATTTGATAGAGCTGCTTCATATATTATTAATGGCCACATGAGTCATGAGTTGTGATAGCAGGCCGAACTGGAGACACCGCACCTTTACCTTCCCTGGGAGAGCAGTGTCGATAATTTATTTAAGGCCACTGAGGAAATCCTGCCTGAGTTGGTCAACCTGCTCAGTGTCCTTTAGGGTTGCATTATACTAGTAGTTTTCAAACTGCCCCCCTAAACTCACTTTCCACCTGAAGCAATCCCTATGCCGTAAGTGCTCTGTGATTAGAAAGGGATTGCTTTGGGTGGTGTGTGAGTGGAAAGAAAAAGTTTGAAAACCACTGTTTTAATCGTACCTAATTGATTTGTTATGTTCATGGTTTCATAACTCCAAAGGACATGGGCCAATGACAATTTTTCTCAAGCAAAATATTTCAGTAACAATTGGGTCTAGAACAGTGGTTGTCAACCTTCCCTTCCCACTTACATACCACCTTAAGCAATCCCTCACTAATACAGAGCACTTATAGCATAGGGAATACTTAAAGTGGAATGTGAGTTTGGGGGGGGGGGCAGTTTGAAAACCACTGCATTATACCAACATCCGAGGCTTTTGATTGGCTTCTCCACGATAGTTGGTATTAGTTCTTCATTAATGCAAACCTTCTGCAAACCTGCCCTTGACAATGGAAATACTGTTTGAATTTTATTTGTGCCCATTTGATGTTGCTATGAAGCTTATCAAGAAGACGTTTAATGCAGGCCTTTGTTTTGTTAATGTCATGTCATCCATGTATGCTCTTATTGGAAGAGAACGTATCCCACTCTTCAGGCACTCCCCTCCTATGTGATGCACTGATGATGAGCTCCTTTGCTATGGTGAAAGCAAGTAGAGAGATAGTGCAACCTGCCATAATGCCTATTTCCAGATGCTGTCGAGTAGTAGTGTATTCCTGAGTTGTAATAGAGAACTGGAGATCCTGAAAATATGCTTGGATGCGATGCATGGTAGCTGGATCGAAATATCAACCATCAATCATTCAGGAAACTATTGTGGAGAAACCAAATAGGCTTTAATTCACTTGAGAAGATAGCAAATCCTTACTGTTCAGCTGTCCTGCACTGAGTTTCAGGGAGTTGTGGGGAGCAGCCACCTTTATACAGGATTCTGTGGGGAGGGGCCACATGTACAACTGGCTTGGCCAGATAATTATACATTATAATTATACATTACAATGGTTTACCCCATTCATCCCTTGTTTTCAAAAAGAATCCCGTAGGGTGAAGTGGAACTTACAAAGTTACAAGTTTATAATTTGGAAGTCCTAAGTTCAGCCTATCAGGCAGTCTGGTCATTCGCTGGGACCGTCATAGAACTGGTTACGGCTGTGGTGCAGCAGTAGAGTCCTGGACAGTCTCGGGCACCTGTTCGTATCCATCAGTATTGTGCTGACGAGTAGTCACTGTGCCTAGTGTTCCTTTCCTCAGGACGGAGGCAGGATATTAGAGCTTGGGGGCATCATGGGCATCCAGCGGTGAGGAGGGTGTGGGGTGATTAGCAGCGGTTTCCAGGGCCACTGAGGGAGCCAAGTCCCTAATGGAAATGATGTCCTCGTGTCCATCCAGATATGCCACGTAGGCATATTGGGGGGTTGGCAAGGAGAAGGTGGACCCTTTCAACCAATTGGTCAGACCTATGGTTCCTCACATGCCTCCGGAGCAGGACAGGCCCCGTCCCTGGTCCCTGTCGCAGATTTCCCAAAAAAGGAAAACATATGTTTGTGTGGTGCAGCACTGGTGGCAGTCCACAGCAGGGATCTGATATAGTGGAGGGCCTCTGGGAGGACTTCCTGCCAATGGGAGACTGGGAGGCCCTTTGACCGCAAGGCCAAAAGGACTGTCTTCCAAACCGTAGCATTCTCGCTCTCCACTTGCTTGTTATCCCGTGGGTTGTAACTGGTGGTCCTGCTTGTGGCAATGCCTCTGGCCAACAAGTACTGGCACAGCTCGTCACTCATAACGGAAGGCCCCCGGTCGCTGTGGATCTAACTGGGGAAGCCAAATAGAGCGAAGAGGCTGCACAGGGCCTTGGTGACTAAGGCAGCGGTCATGTCTGAGCAGGGGATGGCAAATGGAAAGTGGGAGTATTCGTCGATGATGTTAAGGAAGTGTATGTTACAGTCGTTGGAGGGCGGGGTCCTTTAAGATCAACACTGAGTTGCTTGAAGGGGCGTGGCTGGCTGATAGAAGTGCAGCTTGCACTCAGCACAGACCTGGCAGTTCTTTGTCATAGTCCTAATCTCGTCAATGGAGTTTTGTGCTTTGATGAAGTGAAAGAACCTGGTGACTTCAGGATGACAGAGATTATGATGGAGGTTTTGCAGTCGGTCAATCTGGGTGCTGGCACAAGTCCCACGGGACAGGACGTCTGGTGGCTCATTAAGTTTCCCCGGCCAGTACAGGATATCATAGTTATAGGTGGATAATTCTATTCTCCACCACAGTATTTTATCATTTTTGATTTTTAAACATGAACGCAACAGCGCATTGATCAGTCAGTAAGGTGAATCTTTTACTGGCCAGGTAATGGTACTAGTGCCGCACTGCCTCGACAATGGCTTGAGCCTCTTTTTCGACTAAGGAATGTCAAATTTTGGGGCCCTGCAGGGTGTGTGAAAAAAATGCTACGGGCCTACCAGCCTAATTAAGGGTGGCTGCCAGGGTAAGTCTGATGTGTCGCTTTCTACCTTAAAAGGGGTGGATTCGTACGCAGCATTATTCGTAGTCTTGGTGATGTCAGACTTGATGTGGCTGAAGGATGCACAAGCCTCCTCTGTCAGGGGAAGTACATTGCTTTGATAAAGGGGCTGGCCTTGTCCGCATAAATGAGGACCCACTGAACATAATAGGAGAAAAACCCAAGACACCTCTTCAGTTCCTTGAGGCTGTGTGGGAGCAGAAGCTCCAGGAGTTGTCGCATGGGTCTGGGTCCAGGCCAATTACACCATTCTCCACAACACAGCCGAGGATGGCTATGCGAGTTGTGTAGACACAGACTAGGCCTTGTTGTATGTCAGATTAAGGACCTTTGATGTCTCGAAAAATATCTGGAGATTGGCATCATGGTCCTGTAGATCGAGGCCACAGATGGTGACATTGTCGAGATATGGGAAAACGGCCTGCAACTTGTACTTGTACAAGTTGGAAGACTTGTACTTGGAAGACTGAGACGCCGCTCGTGACGCCAAAGGGGATCCACAGGAAGTGATAGAGGTGGCCATCCACTTCAGACACCCTATACTGGTGGACCTCTGGGCAGACGGGTAGCTGGTGATATGCTGACTTTAGGTCAATGGTCGAGAAGACCCAATACTGGGCAATTTGGTTGACCATGTTGGCAATTCGCGGAAGGGGGTATGCATCCATTTGAGTGTATCTATTGATGGTCTGACTGTAGTCGATGGCCATTCTATTCCCTGTTCTGTACTACCACTACTTGCACTCTCCAAGGGCTGTTGCTGGATTCAATAACCCCTTCCTTAAGTAAGCACTGTGCCTCCACCCAGATGAAAGTCCTGTCCCTGTAGATTTTAGTGGTGACGGGTTTGCAATCAGGTGTGAGGTTGGCGAATAGCGATGGAGTGGGGAACTTAAGTGTGGAGGGCCTGAAGGTGAGTGGTTAGGTTGGTGGACGTGTACGGTGGAGGGGTTGGCTATCGAATTGCAGATTACAAATGGTGAGGGGTGCATGGGGCCCATCAAATGCCATCATCATGCTTTTAAGATGACATTGAAAATCAAGCCCTAACAGAACAGCAGTGCAGTGCTGTGACATTACCATTAGCCTAAAGGTGTCATATACAGTACCCTGCACGGTTAAAGACACAATACAGAAACCCCAAACATCTGCTGTAAATGACTTTGATGCCAGGAAGACCTTCTGGTTCACTGGCAGTATATGAGGCTCTGCACCGTGTCCGGATGTATAAAACTCTCCATGCTCCCACTATTAAACAAACAATTTCGTCATGTGGCCATTTGCCTTAATGTTCATCATCAACCTGACGAGTTGGTGCAGACTGTCCTGGTTGAGGGTGATAGAGGCTATGGTCGGGTCACTGCACATTGCCGCTGTAGAAGGAGACAGCATCCAAGATGGCAGACCCCAGGGCCCGCACGCAGTGTTGCCAGATCTGGAAGACAGCGGCCCAGATGCGGCACAGCTGGGTCCTGAAGGTGATGTCCAAGATGGTGGCCCCTGTGGATCGCACATGGTGCAGCTGGCCCTGGGTGATAGCAGTGTTGCGGAAGATGGCCCCCATGATCTGCATGCAGCGCTGCTGGAAATGAGTAATGGCCCTGCTTCCAACAGTTGGAGCTTGCCCAGGCAGCACAAGTAGCACTTTAGGTGTTCCCTGAACACCGCAGCTGCTGTTGAGTGGTTACCAGAATGGGTTGAGAGCATTGGAGGGTTTCGCGGAGCACTGCTGCTGTAGTCTAGTCATTAGTGGAGTGGAGGGGTGGTGGTGCATCCCAGGATGGCTGCGACTGGAGTGACCATGAGTTGTCCACGTTTTCAGTCGAGTAGGCCTCCATGTTCTGGAGAGCCACCTCCAGTGTACCTGCCAGCTTGACTGCTCTCCACAGGCTGAATTCCCCTTGCTCCAAAAGCCTCTGTCGCATGTAATTCTACCTGATCCCCGTAACGTAGACATCCCAGATCAGGTCTTCTGTATACTCCACGATGGACATGGCCTTGCATTCGCAGGCCCTTCCAAGTGGTCTCAGGGCCTGAAGATATTCGATGTTTCACCGGGTTGTTGTTTGAGTCAAAAGAAGGTATCTAGCATAGACAACGTTGATCTTACGCAGGTATTGCCCTTTCAGGATATCCATGGTCTCCTCGTACATTGTGGCGTCCCTGATCACGGAGTACACCAGGGTGCCAACCCAGGAGTGCAGTATTTGCAGTTTGTCAGTCTCTGATTGCTCAATGGTAGAGAAGGCCTGCAGGAATGCCTCAAAATCCGGTAGTTAGAGTTCAAAGCTGGTAGATGCCTCAGGCGATTAAAGGTCGATTTCCAGTTTTTCTGGTTTGAAGATCTGCTCCATTGCAGAAAACCAAGTGAATTAAATTGATGCATCATCAGTCATTTAGGAGTCTATTGTGGAGAAACCAATAGGTTTTAATTAACTTGAGAACATAGCATATCCTTACTGTTTGGCTGTCCTGCACTGAGTTGCAGGGGGCTGTGGAACAGCCACCTTTATACAGGACCCTGTGGGGAGGGACCACAGATACAACTGGCCAATAGGTATGCTTGACCAGATAATTACACAGTGATTTACCACAGAACTATGTACAAATCTTTTTTTTCCCTCTTGGCTGTTTATTTGGTTCCAGATGAAGCTAGTGTGTTCTAAACATCCTGAGAATCCCCATACTCCTGCTTTCTGCACTAATGTATCAACAAACAGTGTTCACCAGGTACGTAGAAAGTCATTAAGCCTTGACATTGAAGAAAATCTTTCCTTCCACGTTCATAAGACTGATCTGTCGGAATTGACTGATGGTTGAGGAGTTCTTTTCTTTAGGAACCTCCTGCTCTCCGCCATGCCTTAGGTATGATTCCTCTCCCCTATGCTACTCTCTTCAAGTTCCAGAGGAACTTCAGGATGACAGGGTGTTCTTATATGAAATTCCATTGGGCCCTGGGGCTGATGCTGTTCTCGTGCCCTTTACAGTGCTCTTCACTCTTTCCATATAAGAGGCCTTTCATCGAGCTAATGTTCTGGATGGTGAATTAGGGCATGTCATGACAAAATTCAGTGTGGATGCCATTATTATTAGCAAGAACATTCCACACATTGCTCCATGCAGAGGTTCAGAAAGAGGAACTACTCTTTGAATCCTCTGTGAATTTTATGTCTCCACCTCCTCCCCATTCTAGCACACTTCCTTATGGTCTGCCTGCCCTCTGTTCACTCTCCTAGATTTGCTGCATCCTGGTAGCTAGCAAATGGATTAGTAGAATCTTTGAAATGAACAAAAAGTCCTCTGATTTGGCCAAACATGCCATGTAGTCAGGGATGGAAATTACTTATGTTATTGGTCCAAACATGTAAATTTCCTACCATTATGGTCACATTGCAAACATACCTTTGGATACCTTTTTATCAGTACACAGTAAAGTTTCATACTGCATTACCTTCACCTCTGCCAAGAGCCCAAGATGAGCAACTTTAACATGTATCAGCAGGTCAAAGGAGATCAACCAGCAATTAAACAATGAATAGTTGATGATCATTTCAAATAGCACTAGTGGCAAGGTGAGTTAATGGATCCATTCTGACACTTTACACATGTGCAGCTTTGCTCAGAGACTGTTGGGAGGAACCTTCAGCTTCAAAATGTCAATGCAGACATCAATAATGCCATAATCGACCTTTTCTGCTTATCTTCTGTTGCCTTCAGTAATATAACATCTTGTTTAATTCACTCCATAAGCATGCACAAGAATCCATTTTTGATCCCTGAATAAAAACTTCTGTCAATCATATTTCTCTGTTTTTGAAGCTTCTCAGATTTTTATTCTTCTAAAATTGATGTACTAATTTTGAAAGAATTTTGGTGAATAAACTGCAGAGGGAATACTTTGAAGGCAGAGATAGAAAGCCACTTGACAAGCAAGAAGGTCTCATGTCACTGTGGGCAGATAGCAATATGGAGTTGAGGTTACAGTTAGATCACTCATGATTTGCTAAAGTGGCAGAGCAGGCTTGAGAGGCAAAGTGGTCTAATTCTGCTCTTAATTTGTATGTTAATATGATGGGAGCATAAAGGATAATTAAACATTGTGGGTGATTTATCAAGGAGTTTATCAAGGAGTGAATCAGCTTAAAAGTATTGTTCCTCAGCATCAATTGTCCTCCATGTCCTTGTATCATCCTTTTATTGCATTAATCACAGGCATTGATTTTCTGTAAAAATTCATGTTATTCATATATTTCATATGTAATTCCCTTTCACAGTCATTTCTAGTGTTCTCTTTAATAAGCTTCTCTGGCAACTTTCTGAAATTGTGTAAAACACATTTCACAAACATATACTTATTCTGATCAGAGCTTTATTTATTAGTTGTCCCTATTGGCTGTGAAATCTTCAGGAAAGAAGTAGAAACTTAATTTTATAATCCTAAACATTTCAGTCAATTCTACTCCATCTTCTTTTTGTTGCAAAAGAGAACAAACCTAGCCTCCTTCCACATTCTTCTGAAGATGAGCTCCTCCTGAGACCTGTAATCATACTGGTTGCTTGTCACATGCCCTCCAGAGCAATAATATTCTTCCTGCATTTAGGAGAGCCTGTGTTTCTTTCATATGGAGTCAGACCTATGTCTAACATAGCAACAGTAAGTTCAAATGTTTGTGCATTCAACCATCCCGAGGTGAGACTGTACACAAAACTGACGTTTTATGTTCTCAAGGTTTAATTTGCAACAGATGATTGTATTAAGCAAAGTAGTTAAGATACAAGATTAAATTAAGCCATACTTGTCTCAAGAAGTTCAAGAAATAAAAGTTAAAAACTATAATTCATAGTATTGTTGAGTAGTTGTTCATTTACCTTGATTTCCTGTGAGAAATGTCTTTTAACCAGCCTGTGTAATCAGAGAAAAACACTATGTGTAAGCAAACCCAATTTCCACTTTTTTTTGTTCCATTGATTGGAAGCATTTCAAGAAGTCAGTGGCCAATCTATAAATAGATTCACCTTTTCTGCTGTGTTCAGTCAAATATTGGTATTGTGTGCAGCAACCTAAATGATGACAAGCCATCTAAACTAAATTCTTATGAAGGATCTAACTTCCCTTTAAGTGCTGTAAAAACACAGTGCAAGGTGTCCTTTATATAGCAAAGGTTAAAAAAAATACTTAACTGATGTTTTGAGCTTGAGCCCTTCATTTCATCGGCAATTTTTAACCTGGTAAACAGTATGTAAAAATGTTGGCGATCTTTGAAATGGCTGATTCCAGAACATGTGTCAACATGATCTGCTGGGAAATATTTCTGCATCAATAAATAAGTGAGAAAAAAATTGGAGGAAAGGAAACCCATTCAAGGAACAAGAGCTTTTAAATCTAAGAATATGATGATACATAATTCTATTGCAGCATTATGGCATCATGTTAGATCTGTCATTTTTCCTTAAACACCATTCAATGAAAATCTAGCATCAGAAATTTGCATTCCAAAAAAGGAATAACAATTGTCAAGGATTTTGTTAGAGCTGTTCCTGCTGTACTTCAAACTCAACTCCCTGTGATAAAATCTCAACTTGAGTGAACTGTGTTTCTGCTGTAGTGCAAAAAGAAGCAGTTCCAAGGAAATTTATGGTTTATAGGGAAGATAAAAATAAGAATTTGAGAATGAAGACAATAGAAAGCTACGATGACAGCATTGTGAATTTTAAGGAATAACACATTGCAAAATTCTTCAGGATGAGAAATATTTTAGTGATTTTCTTTACACCTTCTGAGAAGCCTTCACATCTTTGCATTGTAGATACTCACAACTAGACATTGCACTCAAATTTTGGTTGAACCAAAAATATTCACTATAACTTTGTTGCTCCATTTATAAAGCACATTTGCTTTCTTTAACCATTTTAAACTATGCATATAACTCCCAGACCTTTATCTTCTTAAAACTCTTTTAGAATTGTGCTCTTATATTGACTTTTATCCTTTCTACAAATATGTTATGCTTTATATTTCTTAGCCATTTATCCACCCATATAATTAACATGTTTACCTTTTCTTGAACCAGGGCATCAAAGTTATCACAACACTGTTACAGTGGCAGCAGCTTGGGTTCAAATCCAGCGCTCTCTGTAAGGAGTTTGTTTGTTCACCTCATGTCTGTGTGGGATTCCTCTGGGTGATCCAGTTTCCTCCCACTGTTCAAAAAAGATCAATTGGATGTAATTGGATGGCATGGGCTCGTGGGCCGAGAGGGAGTGTTACATGCTGTACATAGGTCTAAATTTATATTGAAAGTATACTGTATTATTATCCTCTTCATACTTGACAATGCCTCCAAATATTGTACCATCTGAAAAGCTGGAAATTAAGCTTTTAAAACCAAAATTCAAATCATTAAAATATAATAGAAAAACTATTCTTTGTACTGTCTTGATGCAGGGTTTAACCCAAAATTCAACCATTTCTTTCCCTCACATATACTGCTCAATCCACTGAGTACTGACAGGAGTTTGTTTCTTCCTACATATTCCAGCATCTGCAGTTTTGTGCATCATCCTACTACTGGGCCCTGAGTAAATCCACTGTCAATTTTATTCCATTCAGGGAGACAACCTGCAACCCAATATCCACCCAATTTCCTAACCATACTACAATTGCCCATTTTATCACAAGGTCTTCAGTCTTGATGATTGCATAATTAACATTCTCTAAATACATATTATGTGGTAGAATATCAGTTATTTTACAGCTTAACTTGACAGTTGTAATTATCTTACTGGGACCATCAATGCGCTTCTGGTTCAAAAATGCATGCCAACAAAAATATTTCCCAGAAGAACTAAAACTTTGTTAATAAGAGTTACTTTATAAAGAATGAAGTCCATCAGGTAACAATATTTATTTATATATAATGCAATCTTATAGAAGGCAGCAGGGCCAGACACATACCTGGTCGGGTACTAAAGGACTGCGCAGTCCAATTGATGGAGGACTTTATGGACATTTTCAGCACCTCATTTCTGCAGTGCATTGTCCGTGTGGATTTGAAGACAGTCACCATCATCCCAGTACCAAAGAGGGTGACATAAACAGGCCTCCATGACTACTGGCCCATTGCACTGACTTCCACCATTGTAAAATGCTTTGAGCTTCTGGTGATGGCACACATCAAAGCACACCTCCCTAGAGACACTGGTCCAATTTACCATTCCAGAGTCAATGCTATAACTTTGTCCCTCCACTCTGTCCTGACACACCTGGAGAATGACACCTCATAACCAGGCTGCTGTTATTCGGCTTCAGCTCGGCATTTAATACGATCATTATCCAAGAGGCTGGTGGAAAAGCTATCTTTGCTGGGACTCAACACCCCTCTCTGTAACTGGATTCTGGACTTCCTAACTGAAAGACCACAGTCTGTCTAGGTCCGTAGCAGAACATCGAGCACCATCACGCTGAGCACAGGTACACCACACACCACAGGACTGTTTGTTCAGCCCGTTCCTGTTCACGCTACTGGCCCACGAGAATCATCAAGTCGGTCACATCAGCAACAACAATGAGTCGCACTACAGAGAAGAGATGGAAAATCTTGTCTTATCATGTGAGAATAAAAACCTGAGTTTCAATGCTGTCAAGAAGAAGGAGATTGATCATGGACTTCAGGAGGACCAGGATCGACCAACCTCAAATTGCAACAATAACTCGGTAGCAGAGAGTGTAGAGAGCACCAAGTTCCTTGGAGTCCACTTAACAAGTGACCAATTGAGGATACACATCTCCTCACTTGTCAGGAAGGTGCAACAGTGACTACACTTCCTGTGAAGATTAAAGTGGGCAAGGCTCCCAACCACCATCATGTCAACCTTGTACAGGAGCTCTATTGAGAGCAGTGTGGTACAGTTACTGTAGTGAATTTGATCGGAGGTCAATCCACAGGACCATAACATTGACATGATCACTGGGGCCCCTCCCCCCACCATCGACATGATCTACCAGGAAGGTAGAGGGCGTGCAAAATCATTGAGGACCCCTACCACCCCACAAACAGCAGCTTGCAACTGTTCCCATCAGGAAAGAGATATAGGAGTATCAAAGCCAGCACCACCAGGATGAGGAACAGTTTCTTCCTGCACCTTCCAGCTGGCAGTGAGAATGCTGAACAACCAAAGGAACTGCTCACACTAACCATTCTAGACTCTAATATTTACAAAACAATCTTTATTTATTAACTTATTTTTACATATGTATATTTGTCCTGCATATATATTGTTTTGCTGTATGTGTGTCATGCCTGGTTGTGCGCCTGCATGTTTTGCGCACTGAGGACCAATGAAAGCTTCTTCTTTGGGTTGTGCTTGTGCAATCAGATAATGATAAGCTTGAACTTGACCTGACTTAAAAGCAGTGTATGATAAACAAAAGGATTTGTTAAGCACACAACTACAATGCAACATTTCACTATGCTGCAAATATTTGTTTAAAATCTTTAATGCATAATTTAATGTATTTGTACAGCTGCCCTTCCTCCTCCAGACCTTTCTAACTTTTGGACAATATTCTTAAACAAAACCCTTTCATTACATCATTCCACTGGGTTTCATATTCCTAATTACCAATTCTAACATATCATCTTCATCTTCAAGTTCTTTGGTCATCTTGACTCATTTGTTACTTTTTCATATTCCTAATTACCAATTCTAACATATCATCTTCATCTTCAAGTTCTTTGGTCATCTTGACTCATTTGTTACTTTTCCATCCCAACTTATATCCTCTGGTCTTGAAATTCCTTTTCCACATCCCTCTCCTTAACTTTCAACATTACAAGAACATAAAATTTGTGGTCTCTAGTCCCTCAATCATACTTTGTTTTATCAGCCACCTCCCTATCATACAGTCAGTTATTTTCCTCTTTCTAATGTATGTAATAATCATACTTTTTAATGAGTGTTTTATTTTCAATTTGCCATGAAGTGATTGCATATGCACATTACTAAATGTGCTCATGTATGTTTGTATACATACTTGTGTATACACATAATTTAGTTAGGCTGTTAGAATAAGATAGAGGGTGTTTTCTCAAAATGTTTCCTCAAATACATCAATTGCCATCAAGCTGGGTGCCCAGACTCTGACCTGGTAATATGCTTGCTAATACCGTCAGCAGTATCTGCAGGCCAAGATAGAAATCTGCAAAGAAAGCAGCTGACTTCATAAAAAAATATTCCTCTTGAGAGTTTTGTTTCATCAGGTCATTTACAGATATACATAAAAGGTTCCATCTCTCCAGTCCTGAATCCTGACCCAAAATGTCACCTGTAATCTGACCACTGACCTTATTTGCATATTCAGGCCCAAGGTGATTCAGTGGATCAAATGATTTTCCTCCCCTTTCAGTGCTCTGTTTTTCTACTGAGCTGATTGCAAATGACAATATTATAAGGAGCTTAATGAAGATCCCACAAACAATTTGCACCTTGGATTTACGGACCTAATCTCTTGTAAAGTTCCCAGACTTGCTGACAGAACAATTTACGAATGATATCTAGTTTGGAGGACTTACTTTGATTTTCATTTCACCAGAATGATTTTACTCTAAGCTATGACATTCAAGTTCTCTATTTTACCCTTAGCAACCTGTCTTGCCTTTACATATTTTAGCAATGCGTCTATGGACATTGCTACCTGAATGCTTGTCTTTTATTCTTTTTAAACCCTGAATAACCTGCCCTGTGGGGTCATTCTCCTACCTGATCTACATGAAAATTAAGAGTCAACATTGTAGCTACTAGTTTAATTGTTTCTTTCTGCAGATTTGCAAGCATGAAAATCTCTAACTCCCTAATTATCCAACTGTTTCATTGAAATTTAAATCCAGCCATAGTATCATCTCTTCTTTGGCTTGGCTTCGCGGACGAAGATTTATGGAGGGGGTAAAAAGTCCACGTCAGCTGCAGGCTCGTTTGTGGCTGACAAGTCCGATGCGGGACAGGCAGACACGGTTGCAGCGGTTGCAGGGGAAAATTGGTTGGTTGGGGTAGGGTGTTGGGTTTTTCCTCCTTTGCCTTTTGTCAGTGAGGTGGGCTCTGCGGTCTTAGTTTGTGAGCATCTTTTGAGGGGGAGGACGTGGAGGGGGAGGACGTGGAGGGGGAGGACGTGGAGGGGGAGGACGTGGAGGGGGAGGACGTGGAGGGGGAGGACGTGGAGGGGGAGGACGTGGAGGGGGAGGACGTGGAGGGGGAGGACGTGGAAGGGGAGGACGTGGACCTGTCCTCGGGCCTGCGCAAAGGAGCTTTTAGGTGGAGTGCAGTGCGCGCAGTACTGGCCCCACCCTTTACACCCATGGTTCGTGTGCCGTGGCCAAGCAAGCTGGGACGTGGCAGCGAGGTCCTTGGGTCGTAGGTTTTATATCGGAGTGGCCTTCTCCTATGCAGGTTTCTTACCCGGGCTGGAGGGGCCTGCCTCCCTTCCTAGGTCGGTCCATACTGCCCGGACCGGGGCCGAGGCCGCCGCAGCTCTCCCTGTGCCTGGACTGGGGCCGCCGCCTCCCACTCTCTGCCTGGATCGGGGCCTCCGCCTGCCTCACTCGACCGAGGCCGGGGCCGCCGTCTCCCCCTTGCTCCTGCCCGGATCGGGGCCGCCGCCGCCTACCCTTCGCCCGGACTGGGGCCGGGGCCGCTGCTGCTCTCCCTGTGCCCGGACTGGGGCCACCGCCTCCAACTCTCTGCCCGGATCGGGGCCTCCACCTGCCTCACTCGACCGAGGCCGGGGCCGCCGTCTCCCCCTTGCTCCTGCCCGGATCGGGGCCGCCGCCGCCTACCCTTCGCCCGGACCAGAGCCGGGGCCGCTGCTGCTCTCCCTGTGCCCGGACTGGGGCCGCCGCCTCCAACTCTCTGCCCGGATCGGGGCCTCTGCCTGCCTCACTCGACCGAGGCCGGGACCGCCGTCTCCCCCTTGCTCCTGCCCGGATCGGGGCCGCCGCCGCCTACCCTTCGCCCATCAGATAAATGGTTCAGATATATTGCCTGGTAACCCTCCAGGCGGAACCAGCAGAAAAGGACAAGTTCTACACTGATCTGCGCAACCTCATTCAACGCACCCCTACAGCCGACAAGGTTGTCATCCTTGGCGACTTCAACGCTCGCATCGGCAAAGACTCAGAAAGCTGGCCAGGAATCCTGGGCAAGCATGGTGTCGATAAGTGCAACGACAATGGGCGCCTCCTGTTGGAGCTCTGCGCAGAACAGCGGCTTGTCATTACAAGCACCCTTTTTCAGCAGAGGGACAGCCTGAAGACTACCTGGATGCATCCCCGATCCAAACACTGGCACCTCCTGGACTACGTCCTGGTGCGAGAAAGAGACAAACGAGATGTGCTCCACACCAGGGTCATGCCCAGCGCGGAATGCCACACTGACCACCGGCTGCAAGCTCAACCTTCACTTCAAGCCAAGGTCCAGGAACTGTAAAGCCCCCAGAAAGAGGTTCAATGTTGGAAAGCTGCAGTCAGACGAAGTGAGAGGAAACTTCCAGGCAAACCTCAAAGCAAAGCTCGAGGATGCAATCCGCCTCATGGACTCGTCCCCTGAAACCCTCTGGGATCAGCTCAAGACTGCCATACTGCAATCCACTGAAGAGGTACTGGGCTTCTCCTCCAGGAAAAACAAGGACTGGTTCGACGAAAACAACCAGGAAATCCAGGAGCTGCTGGCAAAGAAGCGAGCTGCCCACCAGGCTCACCTTACAAAGCCATCCTGGCCAGAGAAGAAACAAGCCTTCCGTCGCGCATGCAGCCATCTTCAGCGCAAACTCCGGGAGATCCAAAATGAGTGGTGGACTAGCCTCGCCAAACGAACCCAGCTCAGGTTATTTGTTTAAATTGAAAGAAAATATCATAAATAGCAAAGGGAAAGATGAATTCTTCCTTTTATATTTTCTGATTTTTGTCTGTTTATACAGTAGGCTCGACATGATTCATTTGGAATGTTTCACTTTGACTGTACCAGAAAAATATCGAAATTTACCCTGTGTAACTACTTTATTCTATTTCTGAAATGCAACTTGGATAATTGTTCCTTTTTTAGATAATGCTGCTTTTGACTCTGCCCTTTCTGAAATTGTAATTAAAATATTCTATATATGGAAAGTATATTTTCCTTTCCTAACTTTTGAATGTGGAAGAAATGAATGATTCATTCAGTTTAACAAAAAGTTCATTTACTATGTCTTGGTCTTTGTAAATTTTACTTCCAACCAAAAGCAGTTTATTTCCTGATATATACACTGGCCGGAAATGCTAGCTAGAATCTGAGTTGTTTCAATCCTGTCAGAAATCATTCACAACCTTTCTGAATAAAAGATACAGCTTGCATTTTACAGCTATATCTTAAAAGTTGTTCTTGCCACATGTAATATATCACTCTGCGTGCACATGGGGAGCAGAGAGAAAACCAGATTTCATTCCAGTACAACGAAAATCAAACTTGTTTTTGTTAAACTGTTTAGTATTTGGGTTGAGATGATCATTTAATGATTTCCAGTTTACACTGGAATTACAGAATGAAAGGAAACACAGGTTAAAATTTGTTGCTCCATCCCTTAGTGCCCTTATACTTACAGTATGACCATTCACCCCTCAATGTCAGTCATACTTCAATGGAAAAACTCCAGTTTGAGCTACATTTACTCTGTATGAAAGGGGTAATTTAATGTTAATTATGCGTGAAAAATAGTTAGCAATGAAGCATATTCTATCGTTTAAAAAATATCACTATGGTTTCCATGGAAATACAGATTGCTTGACAATAGATACAAAAAATCTTTGGAGCCATACAAAAAAGATTTCTGATGATGAGCAAGGAGCTAGAAGTCTTAGAGTTGTTACGGGGTTAAAACTTCCCACCATGCCTCTTTCTCAATTTATAAAATTGAAATTCTTCAATAAATCAAAAGTTACAAACAGAGTTTGCAACTTCATAAGTCTTGTAAAGCCTTACTCTTTGATTGATTCCTGTACACACATTTCCACCGATTACCATAATGTGTTCTTGCGGCACAATTTGAAAAAAGTGAGAGAGGAGCAACTCACACAAGTAAATAACAAATGGCCTCAGCTCCTCCTCATCTGGAGTGATTGTGGTACAATGTTCCATCATATCAACAGCAAAAGAGAGTCTTCGGGTTTGGGCAATCAATTACAAATATGTGTAGAGGCAGACACAATCATTTCCCTGATTGTCACCAGTCTCAGCTTTTGACACAGCAAAGTGATCCATCAGTCTATTTTCACTGACACCCACAGAGAAGGATGGCCAATTCTTACAGCCTGACTGGTTACTGGATTGGCTGATGCTTTCTTTTCCTAATATAACCTTCTTTGCTGTATTTTTAATTTTAATGATATTTTTGATTACTTGTTTTTTAGGTATATCCTGCAACTGTACTTTTTTTTTCCAAGTTTTAAAAAAGGAGAGGAATCTGTTAAAGGAAACTTTAAATCAGTGTATCCAAACTTAACATTATTGCAAACTTCATCTGTCTTTTGTTTGTTTTCTCAGTACTTGTATTTAAGCAAACAGCAAGGACAATATATTTTGGCAATTTTTTAATATCAAAATAATGTTTAGCTCTGTTTGAAAAAATGAACATGGCCTTGAACCTAATTTTATTTCAATCATATGTAAACTAGGTAATCCATCAAAGGCTCAATCTCATAGCTAAACAAAACAAGGAGAATTCTTCTCCATTTCCGTGTATCTCATAAGATCATTAATCTCTAACTGCTTGTGGTCCTCTCTCAAAAGGGAGATTAAAAAATCTAAAAGCATTTTGATAACCCTTTTAGACTTTTGCTATTGATAAAACATTTCTGTGTTCTGTTATGTGACTATTGAAGCATTGGGATTTCAGGGTGTAAACAAGCAGTCCCAATGCAATCTTTTCTATGGACCCATGGGAATTTAGCTGTGAGAAGAAAGCATTATTGGTTGAATGGGAGGGTCAACTAACCTTGTCCGTGCAATTCAACTGCATTGTACTGAAAAAGAATTATAAACATATCACTGCATTTGTAAAGTTTCAAGTGATGCATTGGCATTTATGACATGCTGTAAAGGAATAGTTGAGGATTTATCTACCACCATAATTCTGAATGTATAGAAACATATCAAGTATATTTTAGTGCAATTCTGGTTACTCTTCATTCATTTCAGATCTAAATTATATATTACATGCTCGAGGACATTTAAGGTCTTCCTCGATTCTGAAACAGACTTAAAAGACGACAATCCCCAATGATCATTTCTGTGAGTAAATTTTAATTTTTTTAAAAAATTTATACATGCAGCACGGTAACAGGCCATTTTGGCCCACGAGCCCATGCAATTACACCCAATTAACCTACACCCCAGGTATGTTTTTTGAACAGTGGAAGGAAACCAGATCCCCCAGAGGAAACCCACACAGACACGGGAGAGAGTACAAACTTCTTACAGACAGCGTGAGATTCAAACCCTGGTCCCAATTGCTGGTGCTGTAATAGCGTTGCGTTAACTGCTATGCCAACCATGGCACTGAATGAGATAAACTGGGGAAGATCAGTTGTTGTCCCGGCTAAGTTAGCTTATGTGGTATTTCCTTATGACATAGGCTATTCAGCCCATTGAGTCTATATTAGTTCACAGTGCATTCTCCACCTCCGTACTTTCTTCCCATATTTCAAAATTCTACCACTCACCTGTAAGTTAAATAAGCAGTCAATAAGCCCACCCATCTTTGTGATGTGGGAGGAAACCAGAATACCAGAGGAAACCCACATAGTGATGAAGGAAATGTCCATCTTCACAGGGACAATAGTAGAGGTCAGGATTGAACCTGGGTAGCTGGAGGTATCAGTAGTTGCTCTACAAACTTAACCATTATGCTGCCCTAATAATCCCTGATGATACAAAAGGAAAGAAAAGCCAGAGAGTTCCAAGGGAAAATGCAATAGTCTGGATGGTGCATGAGCTTGAATTGTGCTGTAATTCACTTTTCACCCCAACCCCACCAACCAAATGTATAGCCATCATGAAACCATTGTGGGTGAAAAACTGAATGTAACCAGTAACTGAAATTTTCTTGCAGCCAACAGAAAAAGAAAAAAAAGGCATAGTTTAAAACATACTGCTAATTTTATGCTGCAGTCCCAAGATAAATTTTATCCCCTTAATCTCAGATCATTTCTGATCAATGGATATGTAGACAAGTTTCTAGGGGGCATACACTGTTTTGTAGAACAGTATCTGAATAAGAAATTAAGACTGAAAATGTACACATCTGTGAAGAAACATGATAGACCAATAATTGGGGAGCAGATTCTTCAGCAGAACATTGATGTTTGACCTCTAGAGGGTTCTGAATAGGATTATCCAGTTATAATATCATCCATTAAATCAGTTGTTAGCACCGGGTGTCAAAGGTGAAAAATTAAATCATGCTACATAGTCAGAGACTTACAGCACAGAAACAGGCCAATCAGCCCAAGTTGTCTATGCCAAACAATGTGCTGTCCTGCTTTAGCCCTATTTGCATTAAGCTTATACCCCTCCAAAAGCCCTCCCATCCATATAATTATCCAAGTATTTTTAATAGGAAAATAACATACTTGTCTCTACCTCCTTGACTGTCAGCTCATTCCTTATGTTCATAACTATCTGAGTAAAGAGCATTCCCTCACGTCTCTTCTATATCCTACCTCCTCACCTTCTATTTATGTCTTCGTATCTTAGATTCTGCTACTATCACTATTTATCTGATCTCTGTCACACAATATAGAGTGAAATAAGGCAAAGAGGATAAGGTTTCAATATATACTGTATATGTTTCAATATTATCAACACTGTGGGCTGAATGGCCTGGACTGTACTGTATGTTCTATATTCTTGCAAGCATCACAGTTAAATTATGAACTTAACCCTATGAAAAGAAGTCAGACCAAACCTTGCTACCAATTAAGTTACCAAGAAATGGCATTGCTACGTAAATATGACTGAGAGGCAATTAAATGTGGAAATGTTGGACAAACAGTGACCATAGGAGGAAAAGATATATAAACCATATTTCGGGCCTGAGCCCTTCTTCAAGGCTTGAGTAAAAAGTAGGCAAGCGCCTGAATTAAAAGACTGGGAGAAGGAAAGAAAATCACAAGGGGAGGAGTACATACCACAGACAAAAGGTGTTAATTGAATATGGATAGGAGGACAAGAGAGAGGAAAAGTGAGAATTGATCAGGGGAGGGGGTTGCTCTGTAAATGCAGAGAAGACATAGGGATAGA
Source organism: Narcine bancroftii (assembly GCF_036971445.1). Taxonomy (NCBI): domain Eukaryota; kingdom Metazoa; phylum Chordata; class Chondrichthyes; order Torpediniformes; family Narcinidae; genus Narcine; species Narcine bancroftii. The sequence goes on along the minus strand of NC_091473.1, from coordinate 90,123,544 downwards.
TGGGGGATGGATATAACCCTTTTACAGAGAGATCCCACTAAATTGGCACGTCAACGACCTGTGTTTAAAGCCGTGTCAGATCAGAGTGTTCACACTGAACCAAGAAAAGCTGTTCAGTGTGACCTTTTACATAGGGACCCAGCATCTCAGTACAAAAGGAGGTGGGACCTGCAGCAGTAAAGCGTTGGCAGTTCTCAAAACACATTGGCTCTGATACTACCCACCTTGGAGGGTAAGAACCAGGATGAAAATGATTACCCCCATCCCGGTTTCATCATGTGCAAGATTGTTAAAAAGCAGTTAATTACTGTCTTTCAAGGGTAGTGTAAAAGGGCCTATAGAAATTAATGTTAATGCCATTCAGTTGGTGGGTGCTCAAATGGAAGATGAGATGTTGTTTCTCCAATTTGCAAGTGGTGTCAGTCTGGTTGTGCATGAGACCATGGACAGACATGTTAGCAAGGAAATGGGGTAGGGAATTGAAATGAGAGATCCCGCAATTGGACCAGACAGAGCTCAACTAAGCAATCTCCCAATCTGCATCCAGTCTCTTCGATGTAGAGGAGATCACAACAGGAGTATTGGATGTAGTCGATGACCCCTGCAGATTCACAAGAGAAGTGTTACTGCACTTGGAAGGACTGTTTGGAACCCTGAATAGTGGTGAGGGAGGAGACATGGGTGCAAGTAAGGTACCTCCTACAGTAACAGGGGTTGGTGCCCAGGGAGTGATTGGTGGGAAGGGAGGAGTGAATGAGGGAGTCATGGAGGGAGCAGTCTGAGCAGATGGTGGCGAGGGGAGAAGATGGGAAGATGTGTCTGGTGGTGGGATCACGTAGTAGGTGGCAGTTGTCTGCTTATTACTCATTCCTTGAAGAAGGGCTCAGGCCCAAAATGTTGAGTTCCTCCAGCATTTTTGTGTTTTTTCTATAATCAAAACATCTGCAAACTTTCATGTTTTATGGCAATTAATTGTGCTTCTGAATAGGAAAGTGTTTGCAGGATATTGTGATAAGTGCTCGACGTAATCCAAAAGTTTCAGAAGGAACATGCTTGTTAGCTTCATTGACGTCTTTGAAGATTCTTATTGTTATTTAATCATGTTCCATAATGGTTCATTCAGAAAATGATTAATTACACTGGACAATGAAAATTTGCTTCCAGAACACTTCTGGGTGCATTTTATGGATTTTGGACTGCTGATCATGAAAATCACTTTAAAATCTTGTTATCACATACTTTTGTTTTAAGATATAACTTATTTTTGTGATTTCCTGTCATATTTTCAATCTACTTCAAGCATATAAATCCATGAAGTGCAACATGTCATTGAAAATTCATTTTCTGCATCCACACTTGGACATCTTCCCTACTGATCTTGGTGCAGTCAGTGGCGAACATGGTGAAATGTTTTACCAGGACATTGCGACCATGGAAAACCGGAAGCAAGGCAACTGGAATCCATCAATGCTGGCTGACTATTGTTGGACACTGACAAGAGAGGCATCAGATGCTGATACAAATGAAAATCAGCGGCAAAACAATTTTAGGTGAGTTGAACTAATGCAATAAGTCAGCATCATTATCTGATTAAATATACTAAATTCAATAAAAGTTAATTTAATGTTTCTCCAACTTCCTACGTGATGCAGCAAATCTGAAATTATCTTTGTGTTCAGTTTGAAGTTGTCCTATCATAATCCCCAATTCTTTTACAGGAAGCAAACCTTTTGAAAAAAAAAATTGTCCAGTGTTATCAAATGTTTTATTTCTTGATTTTTCTTCCTTTTCTTCCAAGATCCATCTATGTTAGTGATTTGGATGGTAATGTAATTAACACGATTTTAGTAAATTTGTAGATGATGCTAAAATTTATGGTGTGGTGGACAGTGAGGAAAGAGATCTAAGTTTACAGCATAATCTTGATCAGTAATGAAGATGGACAAAGGAGTGGAAGATGAAATGTAACTCTTGACAAATATGGAGTGTTCAGTCAAACCAGAGTAGGATTTACACAGTAAGTGGTAGGAGAGTGCTGTATAACAGATACCTAGGGGTACAAGTGTATAGTTCCATGAAAGTGGTGCTCAGGTGGACAGAGTAATTGACATGTTTGCCTTCATTAGATGGGCTACTGAGTACAAGAGTTGGGACCTCATAATGCAGCTGTACAAGGTGTTGGTGAGACCATATGGAGTGCTTTGGGCAGTTACATTCACCCAACTCTAGGAAGGATATGTATAAGTTCGAAGGAGTGCAGATGAAATTCTCTAGGATGTTGCCAGGACTGGAGTGGCCTTGAGTTATAGGGAGAGGTTGTATATGTTGGGTCTTTATTTCCTGTGATGTAGGAGGCCACGGGGTTACCTTATAGAGATATATAAAATAATAAGGGGCTTGTTCACAATCATCTTTCAAGGGTAGACAATTCGAGAACTCGAAGGCATAGATTTAAGGTGAGTGGGGAGAGATTTAAAAGGAACAACTTTTTCACTCAGATGGCAGTCCATATCTGGAAGGCGACAGCAGAGAAAGCTGTGGAAGTGGTTACAATTTTGAGGTTCCAAAGATTGTTGGACAGATATTTAGATATGAAAGGTGCAGAAGGATATGGACCAAATGCAAGCAAATGGGACCAGCCCAGAATGCTAATTTGGTCAACATGGATGGGATGGGTCAAATGGCCTGTCATATGCTCTGCTTTGAAGATCAGCAGAGATTTTTTGTGCATGTAAACTTTCAGAAGGCTTTCCACAAGATGGCACAGAAGAGATAGATGAACAAAAATGGAGTGCACAGCATTCGGATTTATGGACGTAAACAAGAGTGTTAATAAATGTCATTTTCTAATTGAGAAGGAAGTTACCAGTAGAGTTCCACAGGGATCAGTGCTGGGGCTCCAGTTGTTATGCTTATATCTGTGTTTTCATGCAGAGATTAATGTATGCAAGTTTACTGATAATACTAATCAGTATGAGATGTGAGGAGGATACAAAGATGTTTCAGGCGTATATACAAGTTAAGTGAATGGAGAAGAACATGGAATATATAATAAAATGTGAAGGCATCCATTAGGTAGAAAAATAGAAATACAGAGGTCCCTTTCAGATGATTAAGTCGCATGAGTTCCATGATGAGATAGTGGGTTGAATTCAAAACTGGCTTGGTTATAGAAGAGTGGTAGAGCTGCATATTTCTGAAAAAAGGTCTGTGGCCAGTGGTATTCACAAAGGACAGTGCTGGGATCCTTGCTTACATATATATATTTTATTGTGTGCATTTCTGCTCACCACATTTCACAAAGGTTGTGGCAGCTTCAGAGAAGGTGCAGAAGAGTGTTACCAGGATGTTGCCTGGATTGGAGACCATTAGCTAAATGAAGAGAATAGTCAAATTGGAATTGTTTTTTATTGGAATGTAGGAGGCAGACAAATGGATGGAAAAACGAATGGAAAGATATACAGATCATTGGTAGCACTTCTGGCAGTCACGGAGGTAGGTATCAAGGGGACGATTGATGAGAAGGGATGAGTGGATGAGAGAGATGGAGAGGGTGCAATCCTTACCAAAAGTAGAGAGGGGAGGGGAAGATTTGTCTGGTAGAGGGATTCTGTTGTAGGTGGTTGAAATTGTGGAGAATGATTTATTGGATGTGGAGGCTGGTGCTGTGGTAGGCAAGGGTAAGGGAAACCTTGTGACATAAAAGGTATTGAAGAATTGATGAAGCCATTGAATGTATGATGGAACACAGAGATGTCGAGCTGTGTTCCCCTGGAGGAAACTACCTATAATTTAAGAGGAGACATGACACATTCGTTAAGGTGTGGCAGCCATACTTGTGATACATTGAGATGCAAGTGTGATTAACCTTCCCAATCCCTCTCTCAAGAGGAAACAGTGGACAATAGGTCCACACAATAGGCTCACACAAGTCCTGAAATGTCGAAAATGAGGAGATAATTTAGAAGCCTGGTTGGCAACCCCCATCCCCTTTTTTTTAAGTGTATTTGCATTGTTGCTGTCTTTGTTAATGTTGGGATGGGAGGGGGCAAATAGCACCTTTGGAAGACTACACAAAAGAGTCTGGAAAAACAATCACCTGAAGAAACACACAAAGATCAGCGTGTACAGAGCTGTTGTCATACCCACGCTCCTGTTCAGCTCTGAATCATGGGTCCTCTACCGGCATCACCTACGGCTCCTAGAACGCTTCCATCAGCGCTGTCTCTGCTCCATCCTCAACATTCATTGGAATGACTTCATCACCAACATCGAAGTACTCGAGCTGGCAGAGTCCACAAGCATCAAATCCACGCTGCTGAAGACCCAACTGCGCTGGGTGGGTCACATCTCCAGAATGGAGGACCATCGCCTTCCCAAGATCCTGTTATATGGCGAGCTCTCCACTGGCCACCGAGACAGAGGTGCACCAAAGAAGAGGAACAAGGACTGCTTAAAGAAATCTCTTGGTGCCTGCCACATTGACCACCGCCAGTGGGCTGATCTCGCCTCAAACCGTGCATCTTGGCGCCTCACAGTTTGGCGGGCAGCAACTTCCTTTGAAGAAGACCGCAGAGCCCACCTCACTGACAAAAGACAAAGGAGGGAAAACCCAACACCCAACCCGCAACCAACCTTGCAACCGCTGCAACCGTGCCTGCCTGTCCCGCTTCGGACTTGTCAGTCATCAACGAGCCTGCAGCTGACGTGGACATACCCCTCCATAAATCTTCGTCCGCGAAGCCAAGCCAAAGAAGATGGGAGGGGGAAATATAAGGACTCGATATAAATTTATCTGTAATAGGGGAGGAGTGATCCCTTGTCATGTTTGTAAAGTTTGAGTCGACAAAACTACAAATAAAATTTTTCAAAAATAAAGTAATTGAATTTATTTTACCAGAGAATGGAAAAGACTGATCATTTAAGTTTTACAATTAAAGTCAGAATGGTTAGTGTAGATGAATGAAGTAGGCTAGTGACTCTTTGGAATTCTTTGCCCTGAGGGTGCTGGGATCAGAGCATAATATATAATTATGGTATAGATTGATAAAATATAGGGAATGGTTGGGCTGAGGAACTGTCAGAGAAGATGTGTTGAGCCCAGTGTAGATTGGCCTATTTTCATATTGAATGACTGAGCAAGCTTGAGGAGCCTGGTGGCCTATTCATGCTCCTAATTTATTGTGTTCTTGTATGTCATTCTGTTATTTAATTTATGGTTTCAAGAGCACAGTTCACAGATTGAAGATCAGCAAACATTCATAAGGCTGAAGATTCATAGGACTTTGTGCTTAGAACAAGTGAAGCATTGAATGTTCTTTCAACAGATGTAATTATTTCTTAATGAGCTCCTTTGTGACAGTGGGTGCATTAGGGGTTATGGGGATAGATCTAGAATACTCATAAATCTCTGTTGAATAAGGATGATTTTTATTTCCAGAGTTGCATACACGTGGAAGTCAACAAGGGTTAGAATTCCTAATAATCATTCAATATATTGAATACATGCATGTTATTATTTATTTAATGTGCCTCTCAAAAAAATCCTGCACAAGTCCATGCTTTTTGCACTTTTTTCCATGTACTGTATAATTTACTAAGTTTTGACTGGGTGAAGTTAACAAAGAATCTGAAATTCATTACATATACTACTCATGTAATCTAGAAATGCACAATTCTTGACTTTTTCTATATTACATTTATGATTACATATGAAAGGGACTTTTTAGGAAATAAAATGTCTTAGGATATCTGGCTATGAAAAGGTGTGATGCAAATTAAATATATGATAATTTATTTTTCAAACATATGGTTAAGTCTGATTTTACCCTAATATGAATAGCTTTAAGAGACTGATAAACATTTTTTTGTATTCCATGCTCTTTAATGTTTTATTGCTGGTGATCTATCTGTTGGCTCAGTATTAAATTACAATGCATTCACAGGTCAGTTTCACTTTTTTAACAGGAAATGTCATATTTCCTCTACTAAAATATACTGTACTTATAAAAATGTATTGTAGCATAGATAATATTTAATCATCAATTACAATATGGAGGAAAATAATCTTACAATTGCTTGAAAGTGGAAAATATTTTGCGCTATTAACTAATTTGAATTAAATTAAAGGGACACTTTTAAAAAATGTTGAACTGTTCTTCTATCCTTCACAATGTAATCTTATAATTCTGATGCAAGGCAGCTTTTTGGCATAATTGATATAACTGTGTTGGTGAAAAACAAACAAAATATTGTCCTAAATGCATTTTCCATGAAGAATATTTCCTTTCAATTAACTAATATGTAAAATCTATGGAGTCTGGAAACTCTGCCAGTTAAAGTCTTCAGATGATATCTTGATGGAATATTGATTGATATTCTGCTGGGGATCGCAGGCACTGGCTTAAAGAAAGAATTAATATAGTGATTATTAGGGCTAATTGCTTGTAAAAGATTAGCTTATACTGCTCTCAAGAAAGGTAGAGAACCAATTCTGTTCTTCTGAGAGAGCTGGCTGATAAGACTATTTAGTTTCAAGAAGGATAACCTGAAAATCATAGGCAAGGGTATACTTTCTGAGATTATTTTAAATTAATTTTGCATAATGTGTGCCTCACTAGCAAGACCATTTATTGCCTCTCACTAATTGCCCATGAAAAGGTAATGGTGAACTGCCTTCTTAAAGTATTGCATCTGATCTGGTGAAGGTACTCCTATGGTGTTGTTGGTTAGGGAGTTTGTGGATGAAATCCTCTTGCACAAATTTAATCAGTTATCATCACTACTGAGCAAAGTGTGGAGGCTCTATTTTGCTATTTATTGATCCAGCTAATAAACATTATGAGTTGAAAGTCTTCGCTATTATTCAATAAAACTTGAGCAAAGACTTTCCAACCATAAACAGCTTCACAGATACCCCTTCTACTATTGAACTGTATGGAAAGCATTTGGTCATCATGCTCTGAACCTTTTTTAAAATTCAAACTGCATAGTGATGAATCAAACTATTCTATTCAGTGTGAGATGTCGAAGGTTCCATGGAAGAGCAAAGAAGGTTCCCTAGAGTTCTAGCCAATGCTTATTCATATACGAGAATCACTAAAACAGTTTATCTCTTCTTAATCTAAACCATGACCTCAAGAGACAGCCTTTTTATATCTGAATTAAAGGAACAAAGTTAGACATGGCATCTTTCAATGTCAACATTTGCTAGAAATGCCCCTCCAAGTTTCCTGAGAATCTTTTTTTTTAAATATATTATATAAATATAATAAGTTATTACTATTATAGGATCCTGATAGATTAAAATTGGCAAATAATTTTCACAATGCAATTCCTCAAAGCAATTAATCATCTGGTAGGTCATGAAAGGCACTAATAATAATGAAGTTAAGTCACTCGTAAGTATGTATATGTGGCCCTGTCAGTGGGATGCTGGGTATATTTGAGAGATAATGTCATCAGAAAAATCTTTGAAAGCTTGAAGGCAAATAAATTAGAACTTGGCACTAGGGAATCAGTTAAAGTCTCCTTTGTATTTGGTAAAATGTGGCAATCATAGCTATCTGATGACTTGTGTTTGTAACTATGCATTTGTGGGCTTCAAGTTTTCATGCTCCCCCGGTGGACATTTTAGTGTCAGCCACATGTTTCAAATATTTACAACTGAAAAATTTAGAAAACTGGCTTATGATCTTTCAAAAATAAACTAATTTGGATAACCAAAATTTCATTTTCATTCCTATGTTAAGAATTATTTAAGTTGATCCAGACAAAGTAATGAAGAATAAAAAGTAAACATTAGGAAGTTAGAAAAAAAAGATATTTTGGAATTTTTTTCATCAAAAGTCAAATTAAGTTGAAAGAAACCCTATCAGTAAGTATTTGACTGGTATAAAGGACAATTACTGGAAAGAAAATAAAATATACATTATTTCAAGGAATTCTAATTGATGAATTGAAAAGGAACGGCCTTGTTGGGTATAATAACCCTTGGCGTATTTAAATATTTTATGTTCTTGTGCTGTAATGTATGCAATAATAAAAAAGAAAAGTACAATTACAAAAACATTTATTCTCATTTATATGTACAACCTGATTAAAAAATATATGCACAGAATAACATTTACTCTACAAATCTACAAACAGCTTCTGTTTCCTTACTTTATGACAAGGAAGAATTCAAGGAAGCCTTTAATAATATTACCACCAAAATGTGCAACTGAATCTTTTGATTGACGTATGTTTTATCAAAGTAGATGTCACCTATCCATAATATATCAAGTGCAGCTTATACTCCTATGTGACTTATATGAGTTCACAAAAACCAAGTGCTAAAACCAAAAGCAGGGTGTGATTTATGTTTCATCAAATACTGTACGTCTCTGTCTTAATGTTACTTTTCTGAAGATGTCGATATATTACCCAGCGCACACAGTGCCATAAAATTTTTTATAACACATCCATCTTGCATGTAAGGTGAGTCACAAAACATGAACTAGTCTTCAGAATTTTAACATAACTGCATTCTGCATACATTGTCATGTCATGATAGCCTACATATGAACCTAATGACCTAAGTTTTGTTCAAAGACTTCAATTCACTAACAAACACATGTTATAAAGAAAGAGATGTAATTAATATGAACTAGTTCTGACATATCAACTAATGATCAATTAGAAGTGATGTATCCACTCTCCCGGTTAGCATATGTACTATCCAATATGGTACTGAGCCATTCAGAGTGGAAAATGTAGTTCTTCAAGATAACGTAAATCTCTCTAAGGTAGATCCTGGAGTTTGCTTCAGGATCTTAATATGAAAGAGCAGATTGTTATTCAGTAACTCACGCTAGGAATGGGACTGTTGATCACTTAAACAAGATAATGAAAGATTGTCAGGATCAAGAGTTCATGGGATAGAAAATGGATACCACTAAAAACATGTCACGATGTTAGAGTAGCTGCTACAGAATCAGTGGCCACAGGAAACATAGATGACAAGTTTGCTCGTACCCAATCCTCATTCTCATGTCCCATTTCCTGCTCAACTCCGTATCTTTTCTGATTTATGACAGGCGATGGTGAAAGCATGTATTTTACTTGCCATTCCTCTCCTTCCCTCACCCCTCACCACCATTCATATCAGAGACTGGTTTTTCTCTGATAGCCACAAAGCCCCCAGCAAGGCAGCAGTGGTCAGAAAATGAGATTCTCTTCTGCAGAATTATGTGCATAACCTGAAACCCATTTATCCCAGCAGAAATGTGATCGCCAGGTCCACGTTAACATTTATCAGCCCAAGTCCTGGTTCAGATTTTGGTGCAATTGATCTGTAACCAGACAGGGTTGAAACATAAGCAATCAGACTCATACTTTGATAATCACTCAAGAAGGCTTGTGTACGTTGAATGGTTGGTGCATTGGAACATTTGTACAAGAGCTTGCCTTAAATGTTAAGAAGCCTAGAGAAATGTCTACCAAAATTAGAAAGCATTTGGTGCAGAACTTGGAGAACATCTTTACCAGTGTGTTGGCTAAGTAGGTTCACATAGTTATTTATGCAACTATATCAACTTATGTCTCACTTTCTCTATCTTAATTTAGAGATACGGCATGGTTTCAGGCCCTTCAGACCCATTAGCCCATGCCATTCAAATTACACTCGTGACCAATAGTAAAAAAATAAAAACATTTAAAATAATATTTTTTCAAAACAAACTAAGTTCATTAAAAATTAGAAAAAAAATAAAAACAAACTTATTTCCACTTACCTCTTCAATATTGTGCTACACAGATGAAGCTGCTGAGATAGATACAAATTGTTAAGTCCACTGATGGACTGGGAGGTCAGATGTTCCACTATTGAACTCCAGCATGTTTCTGACATGTTCACTGTAATGCACAAATGCAGAACTGAGGAACATATTGAACTATATAGAGTTATTAGACAGTGTTCTCTGCAGAATAGCTCGCTGAAGTGGAGAATGATCATGGCTACTGTTTATGATAGTACAGTATTTTTATTTTGTATATCAGGGCTCTCAGTACGACATGGGTGCAATCAATAACTCCTTACAACACAAGAAATTTTATTACCTTGGAAAATCCTCATTTTACATCAGACTGCTGCTCTGTAACCAAGAAAGAGGAATCAGGCACACTGAGTACAGAGACTACTATTTCCCCTATGTAATATTTTACAAAATTTGTAAAGAAATTAGCATTAGTAAAATATTAAATGAAATAAATCAACCAAACTGAAAGACTCTCAATAAAGTATCTCACAAATTAAACAAAACTAGAGCACATACTGTAGAATTGGAGATAAAAGACAAAGGTAAGTTGTGAGTTAGTGAACAGACATAAAAGTGACCAGGAATAAATGGATCATTTTGGGTTGAAAAGCTGTGGCTGATAAGACCAGAATCAGGTTTATTGTCACGAACATTGTTGTTTTGTCAAATTAGTATTGTGCATTACAGGTTCAAAAAATTGCAATAAATTACATTTTCATAAATACACTAAAAATAAGTAAATCAGTGCAAAATAAGAGAAAAAGTGAGGTTGTGTCTGTGATTCATTGTTCATTCAGAAATCTGATGGCAGAGGGGAAAAAGCTATTTTGGTAAAGTTGGGTATTAATCTTCATGCTCCCATACCTCTTTCCTGATGGTAATGGTGAGAAGAGGGTATAGCCTGGGTGGTGAGGATCCTTGATGATGGAAGCTGCTTTCTTGAGAAACCACTCTTATAGATGTCCTTAATGGAGAGAAGACTAATGACCATGAGGGGGCTGGCCGAGTTCACAACACTCTGCAGCCTTTTCCTCTCCTGTGCATTGACACCTCCATTCTAGATAGTGATGCAACCAGTCAGAATGTTCTCCAAGATACACCTGTAGAAATCTGCAAGAATCTTTCGTGTCATACTGAATTCCCTCAGATTCCTAACGAAATATAGCCACTGGTGAACCTTCTTCACAATTGCATCAACATGATGACCCCAGGTTATATCTTCAGAGATAATGACACCCAGGAATTTGAAGTTCTTTATCTTCTCCACTGCTTATACCTCAATGACAACTGTTTGTGTTCTCCCATTTCCCCTTTCTGAAGTCCACAATCAGTTCCTTAGTTTTGCTAATGTTGAGTGCAAGGTTGTTGTTGAGATACCACTCAACTGGCTGATCTATCTCACTCCTGTACACCTCCCCATTGCCATCTGTGATTCTGCCGACAATTGTGGTGTTATCAGCAGATTTGCAGATGGCATTTGAATTGTGCCCTAGCCACGCAGTCATGGGTATAGAGAGAATAGAGCAGTGGGCTAAGCACACATTCTTGAGATGCGCTTGTGTTGATTAGCTGTGAGGAGACGTTGTTACCAATTTCCAATTACTGTACTGTGGTCTTCTAATGAGAAAGTTAAGGATTCAGTTGCAGAGGGAGATGCAGAGGCCCAGCATTTGAAGTTTGCTGACCAGTATCAAGGGGATGTTGTGTTGAAAGCTGAGTTGCAATCGATGAAAAGCAGCCTGACGTATGTGTGCTGTTGTCTAGATGATCCAGTGGAGACCCAGTGAGATTGCATTTGCTATAAACAGCTGTGATAGTAAGTGAATTGCAGTGGGTTCAGGTCTTTAATTAGTATGAATTATTTCTGGCCATGACCAACCTCTCAAAGCATTTCATTACAGTAGATGTGAGTGCTACTAGGCGATAGGCATTACTCTCCTTGGGCAGTGGTACGAATGATGCTCTTTTGAAACAGGTAAGAACCTCTGACTGCAGCACTGTGCTCTAATTGGCACAGACTTTTAATAATCTGCCAGTTACTCCTAACGCCTTGCTCCTCACCCTCTTGAAGGATGTTCTGCCTCTGAGACAGATATCTCTGTGTCGCCAGCTTCTGCAGGGATTGTTATCAGTACATTTGAATGCTCCTTTTTTTTTTCTTTTTTTTAAATTTTTAAATTTTTTTATTTTTCACACCATAAATCACATTAGCCATGATACACACTATTTCTTTTTCACACATATACAGTGACTTTTTCTCCCCCCCCCCTCCCAAGCCACCCCCCCACCCCCCCCCTCATCCATTTTAGGTATACAATCTAGGTTGCATTAAGCCAGTCAGACAATGTTGTCATTCAACAAAAATACACCAGAAATTCTACTGAGTCCATTCTTTTCTTTCCTTCTCCTTCCATCAACTTAGGTAATGTTTGTCGAAGCGAGCATAAAAGGTGTTCAGCTCACTGGAGAGAGAAGCATCACAGCCATTTATGGTGTTAGGCTTTGCTTTGTCAGATGTAATGGCCTCAAAGTCCTGCCATATCTAGCAAGTATCTAAATCTATCTAGCTTCACTCAGAATTGCCTCTTTGCTGTTAAGATAGCCTTCCGTAGGTCGTACCTGGACTTCCTGTAGAGAAATGGATCACTAGTCTTAAATGCCATTGATGTAGCCCCAGCAGGTTGCAAATTCTTTGATTCATCCATGGCTTTTGGGTGGGGTACTCGCGGATATGTGCAAGGGCACACACTCATGCACACAGGTCCTGAAGAAGTTGGTGACAGCCATGTCACATTCATTCAAGTTTAAATATGAATCCTTGAATATGGTCCTGCAGGCACTCCTCCACCTCCCTCGACTATACCTTCTCTGTCTTCACCACTGGTGAAGACAGTCTCTGCTTGTACGCTGAGAGTAGAAATACATCAGCTAATCAGACTTGCAAAGTGTGGGCATGAGATGGCTTGGTAGGATGCTGCAGGAATTGATTGGATAGGTACTTTGTCATATGAGGAGATATTAAGAAGACTCCGTCAATTCTCTCATGTTTAGAATGAGAGGCGATCTCATTGAAATATATAAAATTTCTTTGAGGCTTGAAATAGTAGATTTGGGGTGATATTTCCCCTGGATTGAGTGTCCAGAACCAGACATTGCTGTCTATTACAAATGAAGGCTTACAGTTTGTCAATTCAGATGGAGATTATAAAATATTTCTTCATCTCGGAGTGGAGTGTTGGGGATTAGGTACTGAGTATATTCAAGAAAGAGATCAATAGACTTTTAGATATTACAGGATATGGGTTCACACAGAAAGTGGCACTGATTTAAAATATCACTCATGAGTTTATTCTCTGATGAAGCACACAGCAGGGATGAATAATCTACTCTCACTTTATTTTCTTGTGTTTAACACAAATTTGTTTTCCATAATGGATTCAGACATCCAGAGGCATAGATATTCAGCAAAGCTATTATTTTGACAGTCACTGACAAAGCATTTCTGTCCCTTCTCTGTAGTTAGAGTGACTGCAACACATTGTTAGATATCCTCGAGGACCTCGTTGGAGAAGCAGAGTGTCCTCAAACTTTGCTGTTGTGGAGTTACCATTAAACCTATTGTTGAAATGACCTTGTACTTAGTCTCTCTCCCACTCCTTTCACTTCTCCCTTTTAGCACCTGTTGTCCTGATTTGCACCCTTTCCCCTATGGTCAAGTCCTCATGATACCAAAGACCAACCTTTGAATGGGACTGTTGCAGCTTAAATATCCAGTCAAGGAACCCCCTCTCAATTTCTGAAACTCTATCATGATATTATGAAATTATTTGGAAAAATTACAAAAATACTTGCTTTCTCCTCCCTTAAAAATCTATTTCTTCCCTGCAGGCATTCATTACACCACAGTTGCATGAATTTCATTCAGCGGCTGCTCCCATTGGTCAAGAATTCTTACCATGTGTATGAAGTATTCTAGTTAAAGTAGTATCATATTAGTTCCAATCAAGAGCAAAGATAAGGGTTGGCATCCTCTCTCTATCCTATGACTCAGTCCAGACTACTAAAATAATTGGCTTCAAGAAATAAAAGTGTTGTGGTGTTAGTAGAAAAGTCATGAGAAAGAAATATATGAACTATTTAGAGCTTATGACTGAAAGGAGAAATCACTAGAATACAATAAAATAACAGTTGTATTGAGTAGTAGGTTATGAGATATAGAGGTCATCGACACAGCACTCAAAGTAATTTCTCCAAATCTCATTCTGTTCACATCAATATCATAACATAACATAACAATTACAGCACAGAAACAGGCCATTAGGCCCTTCTAGTCCGCACTGAACCAAACACCCCTTTCTAGTCCCACCTCCCTGCACAATGCCCATAACCCTCCATCTTCTTCTCATCCATATACCTGTCCAACCTTTTCTTAAATAATACAATTGACTCCGCCGCCACTATTTCTCCCGGAAGCCCATTCCACACGGCTACCACTCTCTGAGTAAAGTTCCCCCTCATGTTACCTCTAAACCTCTGCTCCTTAATTCTTAACTCATGTCCTCTTGTTTTAATCTTTCCTCCTCTTAACGGAAATAGTCTATCCACATCCACTCTGTCTATCCCAGAATCAAACTCACAGGATACTCTGGAATTGCTAATTATGGTAGCATTTTTTTAAATGTATTAAATTTCTGAACACATTTGTTTTCTTGGGCCATGTAAAATTTCTACAATCAGTAGCACTGGTTAGCTCTATGCTGTTACAGCTCCAGTGACCAGAGTTCAAATCTGGCACTGTCTGTAAGTTCTCCACATGTAGGTTTCCTCTGGGTGTTCTGGTTTCTTTCTAGGGGTGGCACAGTTGGCCTAGTAATTAGCGCAATGCCTTTACAGTGCCAGTGATCAGGACAGGGGTTCAAAACCCATGCTGTCTGTAAGGAGTTTGTATGTTCTCCAGTTTCCTCCCACCGTTCAAAATGTAGTTGGGATGTCGGTTAATTGGGTGTAAAATTGGGCGGCATAGACTTGTGTGCCAAAATGACCTGTTACCATGCTGTATGTCTAAAGTTAAAATTTAAAGAAAAATTAAATTCTCCCCAATTGAATCTGCAAAACAGGTGAGATTTATATTTCTGTCCTTTAGTGAAAATCCTAGGAACTTTAATGTTTGTGTCGTCCCAATTCTGTTCATACTATTCTATCAAGAAAATCCCTGTAAAAATCACAATACAAATACTTTATAACTAATAGCTTAAATGACCACCAACAACAGAAGACAATGTCTTTCTATTCACTTTTCATTTATCTAATTGTTTCACACTCATTTGCACCTATTGAAATTGTTAATCACTATTCAACATTGTCTTACTGTTTTATTAATCTCTTCAAAAATGAACTGCATAAAGTTCCTTCAGGAATGAGACTGGTATTGTTATGTAAGAAGGGCAATTGCAATAAATACTTAATAGGATACAATGAGAAAAAAACTGTAATGCAACATCCCAGTGCATTCTGTGAACAAACTCCTCCCCACTAACACCAAACCTTTTATAATGTTAAGGAAAATTAATCCAATCAAATTGTCTTCTATGATGAATAAGACATCTATTGTGAAAGAACAAATATAATCAAATTAATTTCAAATTTTAATGGTTATATAATTCTTCTTTCTTCTTTGGCTTGGCTTTACGAACGAAGATTTATGGATGGGTATGTCCACGTCTGCTGCAGGCTCGTTGGTGATTGACAAGTCTGATGCGGGTCAGGCAGGCACGGTTGCAGCGGTTGCAAAGGAAAATTGGTTGGTTGGGGTTGGGTGTTGGGTTTTTCCTCCTTTGACTTTTGTCAGTGAGGTGGGCTCTGCGGTCTTCTTCAAAGGAGGTTGCTGTCCGCCGAACTGTGAGGCGCCAAGATGCACAGTTGGAGGAAATATCAGCCCATTGGCGGTGGTCAATGTGGCAAGCACCAAGAGATTTCTTTAAGCAGTCTTGTACCTCTTCTTTGGTGCACCTCTGTCTCGGTGGCCAGTGGAGAGCTCGCCATATAACACGATCTTGGGAAGGCCATGGTCCTCCATTCTGGAGACGTGACCCACCCAGCGTAGTTGGGTCTTCAGCAGTATGGATTCGATGCTTGTGGCCTCTGCCAGCTCGAGTACTTCGATGTTGGTGATGAAGTCATTCCAATGAATGTTGAGGATGGAGCAGACACAGCGCTGATGGAAGCGTTCTAGGAGCCGTAGGTGATGACGGTAGAGGACCCATGATTCGGAGCTGAACAGGAGTGTGGGTATGACAACGGCTCTGTTCACGCTGATCTTTGTGTGTTTCTTCAGGTGGTTGTTTTTCCAGACTCTTTTGTGTAGTCTTCCAAAGGCGCTATTTGCCTTGGCGAGTCTGTTGTCTATCTCTTTGTCGATCCTTGCATCAAATGAACTGAAATGGTGCAGCCGAGGTAAGTAAACTGGTTGACCATTTTAAGTTCTGTGTACCCGATGGAGATGTGGGAGGGCTGGTAGTCATGGTGGGGAGCTGGCTGATGGAGAACCTCAGTTTTCTTCAGGCTGACTTCCAGGCCAAACATTTTGGCAGTTTCCGCAAACAGGACGTCATGCGCTGGAGAGCTGGCTCTGAATGGGCAACTAAAGCGGCATCGTCTGCAAAGAGTAGTTCACGGACAAGTTGCTCCTGTGTCTTGGTGTGAGCTTGTAGGCGCCTCAGATTGAAGAGACTGCCATCCGTGCGGTACCGGATGTAAACAGCGTCTTCATTGTTGAGGTCTTTCATGAGGTCCTGTTGCTGCCGCCGCCGGAGGCCCGAGGACCCGCTGCCGCCCAGGGAGGCCCGAGGTTCTGCCTGAGTCCGCCTGAGGTAACGGCCGCATCGCGGGGAGAGACAGCCAGCCGAGACCGGGCCTGCCCGCACCACTGCCCGAACAGTGTATTTCAGAGTTTAATACACACCTCAAAAACCAATAATCTAAACACTAACAGCTGTGAACTCCATTGCAGAGTTCTCTCCAGTCTTAAAAAAAAATTTTCTACTCGAACTTTTCTTTCTGATCCTCAACCAATGCTGCATCCCCTTTACTTGGCTGCGGCAGGAGTAAACACACGCAGGCCGATTCCAGGGCGCACCACTCCATAACTGTGGACAGCGGTCGTAGATCTCCAGAAATGGTTCGACCTAAAAGGGGAGGCAGGCCTCTTCAGCCCGGTTAAGCAACCTGCAGAGGAGAAGGTCACTCCGATCAGCAACTAACCTCAATGAATATACCACTGCAGTCACTTCATCAGCATGTGTGCAGAGGAATGTTTGCCAAAGAGAAAAATGCACGTGTATCAAAATCATGGTTGAATTGCAAGTACACTCATTTCTGAAGCCTATGTTTGAGGTATTCAAGTCAGGCAACAAAGCCCTGTATATGAGATATAGGTATGATCTCCCGAAGGCCATCAGCAGTACTGAATCAAATTTGAGTCCCAGATGAACCTCACAGACACTCAGTGATGATGGCACAGTATGAATGCTGTCTTCGGCTATAAAGCAAAACTATAAAGTATGCAAGATGATGTTCAAGTGTGAGATTATGAACAGCAGATTCAAGGACAGTTTCTTTCCTGCCATTATCAGACTCCAGAACAAACCTCGTACTAGTGAAAAATTGTCTTTGCTCTGTTCTATCGGAACTCCTTCTGTAAATCTGTAACACTACACTTTATATTATATTTATTCTGCAGAACTATGACTGGGTTGACTAGCTGGACTGCTCTCAAAATGAACTTTCTTGCTGAACCTCAGAAGAAGTGACAATAAATTTGAATTTGACTAACTGGTGTTAGAATAAAGTATTTTGAAAAGTAACTGTTCAATGAGATGTTTCAAATTCAATATTTTATCTTCTTTTTTGACTATTCACTCACTAATTATAGTGAGAGTGATAAACTACTAGGCCAAGAATAACACTATTACATTAAAAGAGAAATATTCCTTTATGCCACAACAAAATGCCAGCCTTAGGAAAATACATTCTATCAATGTGACATTTCTTCGGGTCTTGCTACCAGCTATCTTAGAGTTTCTCTAGATCAGATAGCCAATATTAGCACCTCAGCTGGGTGAGTTATGTGCTATCAGCCCATGAGGTCCAGAAAATTAAAGTTGTTCTGCATCTTTGTAGCCAGCATGGAAAAGTAACTTTATTCCCATCAGACATGATTTCAACTTTGGTACCAGAGTAAAAAAACAATTTCAAACCACTGAACAACCCAACTTTCTTTTTCTGTCCTTTCTCTCTCCCCAGCAGTTTACATAACAAACATCGTCAATGAAAATTTAATAACTTCTGAATCTAGGAACTATTATTATTGTTTAATTAATGTATCTCCATTGGTAATGACTGTACATTTTTGGGACCATATTTAATTTTCAAGGTCCTTTCATTTAGATCTAATATTTCTTGCATTGCTGGCTAGAACTCAAGAAAGAAAACATCATTTGCAGATGATTATTCTCTCATCTCCTGCTTATTTTTAAAAATTCTTTACAGTCTTTGCTTCTTCAATTCTTCAGCCTTAAAATTCTAGCACTAAATAGATTAATCTCCTTTGGCCGCCACCCACGCCCCCAAACTGGGCAGTTCAGTTGCACTGGTGTTCATTGGAATACTGGATCTGCAAAATATAATTGAGAGTGGGGGTAAAGATATCAGCAAAGTGACGGGTGAGGGTGGGATCAGAATACTAATACCATGATGAATGATTGATGGGCAGAAAACAGGATACCAGCAGAGTGATAGATAGTTTTGTACAGGGTATGGGATGGACATCAGATCTGGCTGAGAGGATGCAGGTTGGTCAGAGCCTTGTGTTTGGAGGATTGGATGTTGAGCAATGCTGGGGTGGAAATTGTTGGTGTTATGTAGAGTAGAAAGAATCCAAATGATAAAGATGAGTAATTAATTCTCCTGGCACTGTGGTAAGTTGCTCGGATAGTGAATAGAGATGATCATCTCTGAGGCAATGTCATTTAAATTTCCCCAGAATGCATCAACAAGATTGTCCTATGGTTATCTGATGCATCCTGAGATAGAAACACTGAGTGATAGTTGTCATGTTTTTTCCAAGAAAAATAATTAAAATAAACGGTGCAATACAATTAATTTCTATGCATTCCTTCCATTTTGATTTGTGTTCAAATCAAAATTATTACTATATATTTACTTTTTTTTCCCATTAGAACTATGTAACTGCTTTCTAACTGCATCCATATCAATATTGATACTTGCAATTCTTAGGTTTTGAAAACTAGTTTTACATCTGCATAACTTTTTTATGTTGTCTTGTTTTTTCTTCCTTTTTTCTCTCCATCCACTACTGTTCTTTGCTGCATGCTTCAGCTCACATTTAAGTTTCTTCACATTTTTTTAAAGTATTAGAAGCTGAGGGGAAACGATTTGATTTTCTAATTCCTCACTAATAATAAGAAAATTGAAAAAAACTGGTTCACAGCATATGCCTATTTAATTTTTTTAAAAATATAGACTGGTATTGAATAATGCTGAAATATTTCATTTGCTAACTAACAACAGAAAGTAACAGGTGAAAAATAGTAAGTAAGATTACTGGAGATCAAGATTAAAGCCTCAGCAGACAACCACGTACTACGAAGAATTTGGTTTAATTAATAGCACATTTTACATAATGATTACACTGTAATTGCGCTGACTAGCCCAGTGTCATTAAATATATCCCTGCTCTTTTACAACACCCTCAGGCTAAAAATAATGAGTTACATTGAAAATCACTGTGCAACAGGTTTATAAATAACATTAAGCCCCTACAAGATTAGTACTTATAAATAATAAATATTTGCCTTTGTAATTGAACAAAAAATGATGGCATTCCTTCCACCTTCAATGGCAAATTGTCATTTTATACAGCTGAAAAGAAATTTTTCTCCTTCCTTGTAAGACGTGAATAATTTATTGCTGCTCCACACATCTCTATTTCAGACCCCATGCAGAGTCTAGATTGCATCTTTTACCTCTCAGCCTAACCATAACTAAACAGGGTTGATGAATGCCATGTTGCGTATCATAATGCATGCAGATTCTAAATATGATTCACTCCTGATCCTACACAGTGTATGTGTGCAATGGTGAGTGAAGAAAAAATAACCTTTAGAAATTCTTCTTGCTGTCTCCATTGAGTGTGTTTAATGGCTGTGCTTGTCAATAGATTGAAATCGCATGAAATGTATCAAAAACCAAGGGGAGAATATCAAGATGGCTTGTCAGCAGGATGACAATAGCCATAGTTTGATGCAAATTATTTTTTGTGTTTCCGATCATCTTATAATCTAGAAATACATCAAGAGATGACATGTAAATTTCGTGGTTTCTGCTTTCATTTCCAGTAGCAGTGATCAAATACAAGCTGGTCATCCGCAAAAAATATGTATAAATAATTTTTGTTTCTAACATATTAACAGTCAAAATATCAGAATTTGTCATGACATGTAAACAGAATTTAAGTATGCCAAGTAGCAAAAACTATATTGTTGAAACACCAGCAAGAAATTATTGACCATTCTGAAAGGGAAAAATTTGCAAATAATTTCAGATAAGACATTCACACACCATTAGTGTTGATTTCCATAATTTGTTTATTTAATTCTTGCTGTTACCATTAACTTGTCTACAATTCAATAATAGATTTTGTAATCAAAAATTACAGTAATATGGATGATCCTATTTAACTGATTTTTTTTCTTTAGAAAGGTAGAATTAGGGTGTAATACTTATTGTACCATTGATGTGTGTTACAGCCAGTCTTTTATCAGCATAAGGCAGTCATAAATCAAAGGCTTTGAATATACCAGCATAACTTTAAATATTCTGCTCTCTTCTTTTAATCTCTCAGTGGTGGTTCAATGGATAAATGAACCCTTCAACATTGTATTTTTAAATGTAATTTAAAGATATAAGCATCAATGATAGGTGCAGCATTTATTGTTGATTCCCTAATTGTCCTTGCAAAGGTGATGCTAAAACACCTTCAAGCACAACACTTGAAGGCACTTTATGCTGAAGCAGTGCATTCCAGAATTTTGACCTTGTGAGAATGAAAGCATACCACTATATTTCCATGTCACAATAAGTGAAACTTGGAGGGGAACTTGGAGATGGTGGTGTTCCCTGTGTCAGTTGTTCTCAATCCCTTTGTTGTAGAAAGGCTGGGTTGAGTTGCTGCACTGCATTTGGTATATTGTACACACCATAGTCAAATTGAACCAGTGGCTGTAGAAATGAATGTGTAAGATTGTGATGTGTGGCAGTCAATTGGGCAACTTTGCCCTATGTTAATCTTCATGGATGCTGAAACTGCACTCATCTAGGTATATGGAGAATATTCTGTCATCTTCCCAATTTATGCCTTGTATATTGGTCAAAAGGCTTTGGGCCATCAGGGCATAAATGACTGAACAAAGTATAAGCGAATGAAACATTGTTAATGGTGGCGTCACAGATGTAGATGATGAAGGTCACGGTGATGCCAGTGGCATTGCATGTCATGTTTAATTGGTTGAATGTGATCACTCAACAAAAATGTTATTTGCCAATCATCCGCTCATGCCTGGTTCAACATATCTAGGAACTTGCACACAGGCAAGGATAGTTTCAATACTGAGGAGTTGTAAGTTATCAAGGTTCCAAAATTTAGTCTGATAATTCTTTGGAGACACTACTATGAATACAACTGGGCTTATCATCCTTTACCTAGCAGAAAAGAAAAATTTGTCACTCCTGTGATGCCCTCCTATGTTGAATTTGAATGGCCAACCAGAACTCACCCTCCTCTATTTAAATAACAATTTAGGTGAGGTGCCATAAGGCATTACGTGAAAGAGGAGGAGTTAAATAGTAAATAGAATCCGTCCCTGTATTGTTTGAAGTGTTGTTTGTTATTAACTATGGGCCTGTGAGAGAAGAAAACTTCAGGCATTGCATCATCATCGATGTCAAATAAAGGACAGAGCAGCAGCAATTTTTCTTCTTTTATATTTAAGCCCCATGTTATTTCCTGAAAGAGGCCACAGCAACATCCTAAATGCCCATTCTCCATCTTAGCCAGTATGAAATATACAGTCTACAACGTTGCAATAATGAGAACATGCTAAAGATTTTTTTAAAAACTAAATGTACTCCTTTGATGACCCAATTTTAAGGTCAGTGGCCAATGTAGAACGTATCTACATCTAATAACACATGTACTGAGCCCCTGGATTACATTGAATTAGTTGGTATAAACTGAAGTCTTTAAAGTTAGGATAGTATGAAGCGATTTATATTTTTATAATTGGCCTAAGCTCTCTTCCTGCAGTTCAGAGGGAAATAATTAGATAGCTTTTTTTTCCCCCCAGCCATTATCTAGTGATCCACATTGGGATGTCAGTACCTTGATATGAAGAAATCAAGTTCAGCTTCTCATGGACAAAAAGGCCACCCATATTGAGCCTTATAATGCCCATTTTACTGAGATTGTAGGCCTTTGATAAACAATGTGGAAATCCACCTCAGTCACAGTTACAGGAGAGTAGAAATAAACTGGGAAATTAGAAAAATGCAAAACCCTTAACCCGTTGGTGCAGCAGTTAGCACAAATGCCTTTATAGCGCCAGTGATCAGGACCATGGTTCAAATCCCACGCTGTCTGTAAAGAGTTTGTATGTTCTCCTCGTGTCTGCGTGGATATTCCCTGGGGGCTCCGGTTTCCTCCTACCGTTCAAAACGTACTGGGGGTGTAGGTTAATTGGATGCAAATTGAGCGGCACTGACTCGTGGGCCAAAACGGCCTGTTACCGTGCTGTATGTCTAAATTTAAATTTAACATCTGAGAATGTATTACATTCCACAGTCAGGAAATGAGTTAACTGATTAATTCTGAAAATGAAAAAGGCTGGAAAGAAAAATTGTTTACTAACATATCAATTTCTCTGCTTCATTTAATAGATTATGTATAAAAAGGGTGGAGGGGTTGTTAGGAAAGGGTTTAACCTTGATATTTCCAGTGAAGCAACACACAATGGGCTCTAATTTCCTCACTGAAAGAACTAGATTGGCACTTGCTTTTTTTCCCTAGTATTTACCATTATGCTAATCCAAGCGTTATATCTGCAAGTGTTTATATGAATGACACAAGTGCCTGTGCAGGTAAAGGCCTGTGAAATGGTCTGTAAACAGAAAGGAATTGATTCTGGGCAAAAAGCAATGCTGTTAGTGACATAGACATTGAATGCTGAAGAGCTGTGTTTTTGCCTTCCTCATTGTAACAGACAGGAGCACCACCACTGCAAAATCAAAAGAGGGTCAGCACAGGTACCATTTAATAAAATGGGATATAGTGCTATCACAAACTATTAGCAAAACAATAATTTATGCTTATATTTTTTTTAAAAAATGGTCTGTAAAGAACAATATGTGCATCAGTATGCATTATTATAGAAAATGTTCCAGCTTCTTGCAGCTTTCCTTGAATATGTATTGGCTAACCTGGCATTGAATTTCCCCAGTTCTAGATGACCTAGGTTTGTTCTTACATTTATGCTACAGCTAGTTAGTTGATCTCTGCTCAACAGAAAGTAGGGTTAATGCTCAGTACCCATGAGTTGAGGAGATTAAAGTCACCCAGTGTTTCCACTTTTAATTGCTATCCAGTGACACCTGCTGGAAAATTCATGTACATGGACATTGACTAAAGAAAGAAACAGTTTACCTCATAATCCTTCCCAGTGTTAAATGGTCTGCCACAATGGGATTTTAAACAAAGCACCAGGTATGTATCTGGAGAGAAATATCCTTGTGCAGGTTAGCATAGGAGAAACAAAATGAAGTATTATCCTGCATCCATAAGTATACTGATTAAACGTACTCAAAATATTTGCAATTTTTCTCATTCAGCTATTGAGTGACTAGCTATCTATTCTGGTATTTTCTGTTTTAAATTTATGGTTTTATCTTATTTTAATTCCTTTTGTTATTCTAAATTGTTGGATGTGGTCAGTGCAAATTGTTTGTCCAAAGGCTAAGCTATACCTACAGTTCTTGTGTAAGTTTGACCCCTGCATCTTGACCTCATCTCTCTTTGTCCCTTTCTGACTCATATAATTCACCGGATTATCTATAATCTTGTTATTGGACATAAATTTTACAAGATGTTGAGAGTGCAGAAAATCAATACCCTTTAAATGCTGTTTGTGTGTGATTAACGGTTAATATCCTCACAAATTATTTAATATAATAAGGTCATTTGTCTTTTGCATGGGTTTGGTATCTAGCAAAGAATAATAGAATAATAAATGAGGACACTGGAAAAAAGAGGAAATTTCAGATGCTTTCCTGGGTATGTTTTATTATCCTTATCAGTTTTACAGCCACAAAGCTACACTATGGTTATTTTATGCAAGTAATAAAATTAGGCTGAGATGGAATTAGCAGACTCAAAGCCCTTTATAGGTCAAGTCGGTGTTTTATGAGCCTGCGACTCCCCAGCACTATTGTCAGGAGGCTAGTTAGAGGGGTCTTTAAGCATGATTTAATATGTCCATGCTTCAGAAAATAGTTAAATAGCTAATTAAATGTAGGAGTTAATTTACATATTAATTGACCTTGCAGTAATATTTATATTGATACTTACATGAGAAGCCTTTTTGCCTTCATTGCCTTTCATCATAGTTAGTCTGAGCAAATATGGTGGAACTTTTTTTTTGTTTAAACTAAAGTTTCTTTTTTTTTATTGTCACCAGAGAGTTGTTGCAATCCCCGAGAATAGCATCGTACATCTGGCCCCAGGTTTTTCTATATTAACATCAGCTATTGTTTTAGAATAATAGGGAAACATTTAGTAGACCAGGAAGAGTTGCAGGAGGCTCTTGGATCTGCGCCTGTTTCAAAGCTGGTGTTAATTATGATAATCATCACGGCTCTTGTGTCAAGCAGTCCCATGGGTATCCAGTTCTGTGACCACGTGGAGAAATTAGCATAACATTTTACCAACAGTTATGAGTCCAGACCATCAACCCACTCTGTTATAGCAGTCAGTGGCTGGCATATAAAAATAAAAGATTACAGTGATGTAGTTGCTCAACAAATACAGGCTATTGGCAAAAGCAGCTGTGTCCAGGTAAATTTGCAAGAGCCACATGATGTCGCTATTCTAATTTTGGACATCTAACTTTTTGGTGATTATTTAATTATTGTGAGGGTGTATTGCATATGATTCAAATCCTATTGTTACAAATAATTTTCATGTCTGCATTAGTTGTTATCAGCTGGTGAAAAGTGGCACATTGCTGTTTGTACAATAGATACAAATGAGGGTTAAGGGAGGTGGCATGGGAGGGGGGTTGGGGGGCTGTGACATCTGTGCACTGACAATTATCCAGGGCTCTAAACCCCAGAACATGCTACAATTTCCAAATGAATGACTCTATAAATGGACACCTGTCATGCTCAGAGCGTGAATCATTGTAGAGGAGATGAGCACAAGTAGAGGAACAGTCACGGCTAGTTGGCTACTGATGTGTCAAATACAATTGCTGCTCAGGGTTCAGTGCTTCTGCCAAATATTAAAGTTATTTGTTCTTGTCAATAAACCCAAACTTTACGGTGACCCCATAGTTTTTATTATGCTACGAACGCTTTAAGGTAGATCTTTATTACTTGGAGTAGCTATGAATTTTACCAGCTTTCTCTACAAAGTGTCATAATGTACTTTTTTTCTGATATAGTGCTTTACAGAACCAGTTGAATTAAAACAAAACTGAAAAACAAATTGCCAAAATACTTTCATCCCAAATTTAATGCATCAAAAATTGTATTTATGTTAACTGCAAAAAAAGACTTTCAGATGAAATGTTAAATTCAAGCCTGTCTGCCAGTCTCCCGTGATTCCATTGAAGGGAGGACAGGCAATTTCCCAATGTCCTTGCCAATATTCCTCCCTCAACTGACAAGATCAAAAACAGATTAACTAGCCATTCATCTCAATATGGGATCATGCTGTGAGCAGAACAGCTGCAATATTTGCCTATACAACAATAGCATTGTACTCCAAAGAAACTCAATATAAGTGAAGTACCTTAGAACTTATCAATTGTTGGGATAGGCCAATATGACATTGAACACATGAACACGACATTCTGGCCATCCATTATTTGGAACTGCGCTCTTTCTGAGCCAAGAGGCAGCAATGTTATCTGTAAACTACAGACTAGTTCTCCTTCGCATTTATATTATTTACAATTTATTGTAAATAAAAAAAAATTGGCTACCTTATCCTGCTTCACTCAGGGCATAATTCCATGCTGGACCACATCTAGATTCCAAATTCACCACATGCAATTCACCTTCCATTTACCAGTTGTAACTTACTCAAAATACATTTTGCATTTGTCAGTTTCTTTGGCAAAGGTCTGAAGTCTATACAACAAGAAAGAAGTGGGGGACGTCACATGTTGTGGTAGAGTCAGGACATGGAAATCTGACTCTCCCTGGAATTAGTTAAAAAAGTGCTAAATAAATACAGTTAACCAAACATTAAAAACTGCTTCAGAATCCTTTTACAATGTTTTAACTATGTCACCTTAAAGAGCGAAGACCGTCACTGACCCATCGCAAAGACAGACAGTACAACGATGATAAAGAAAAAAGGCCTACCATTTCCATGGATCCAGGAGTTGAGGTGAGAGCACATCCCAAGGCGAGTCACACCCCCTTCAGTGGCTGTTTGATGCTCCACAGCGCCTCTCTGGGATGATGGTATTGAGGAAGACGAAGTCAACCTGCACATGCATGGGCAGATGCGCATGCGTAGACCAGAAGAGATCCAAGATGTTGCTGGAGCCATCAGTGTCTCTGCTGGGTCAGATATATTGCCAGTGTTATTCTAGGAACAAGAAGAGATTTCTCTGTCTGATTTGCAGGCCAGCAATGAAGAGGAGAAGATCAAGAAGAGGAGGTGGCAAGATAGATGAAAGTTTTTAAAGATAAAGGTAGGAAACTGAAAATGCTACAAGAGGAAGAATGTACAAATGCCCAGTTACTAAAAGAATTGAAGGAGATGAGAATAGATACGAAAAATTCAGATAAGTGAATGGAGATGTATTTTGCTATTGTATAGAAATTGCAAAACAAATTGGTCAATGTAGATGAAAGAGTTAAAACTGTGGAGGCTGGTATGGAAGATGTACAGGATAGAATGGTGAAAAGGAGAATGATACTGATGCATGGGCCATTAAAAAGAAGCAACATTGGGAGAAAGTTGATCTATTAGAGAATTTTAGTAGAAAAAATAATATAAAAATTGTTGGCCTTAAAGAAGATGAGGAAGGTGATGACATGATAAGTTTTATTCAATGGTGGATTCCCGAGGTCCTGGGATCAGATAAATTCAAAATATTATTGAAATTGAAAGGGTGCATAGAGCTTGGGACCATAACCTTCAGCAAATCAGAAGCCAAGATCTGGACTCATAAAATGTCTTCGATATCAAGATAGAGAGAAAATATGGGCTCTAGCAGCACAAGGTGATAAAGATAGACAAGATCCATTAGAATTTAATGGAATGAAGATATTTTACTATCCTGATAGAAGTTTGGAATTTTTGAAGAGAAGGAAAGTATTTAATATGGTGAAACATGCCTTATGGCAAAAGTGCTATCAGTTTATTCTGTGTCATCCAGCTACTTTGAAGATTTTCCTGCAAGAAGGACATAACAAGTTATTTAAAGATCATGTTCATGTGGAAGAATTTGTTAAAAACACTACCAGCTAAGCAGCAAGAGGAAGTTTGAAAAATGCTTTGATTAATTTCTGCATAGGCAAGATTGATAATGGTAAACATCTGGGGGTTTTATGGATTAACTACTATCGACTCGTGTGTATTTGTGGCAGATGCCACAACCCGTAAAATGGAGGGGGTAATGAGTAATATATAAACCGCATTGAATTGGGAGGATTTTTGGTTTTTTTCTTTTCTTTTTGAATATTTTAATTGTTACAAAGTTAAATTGCTCATGTACAATTCTTTTTTTCTACCTGGATTGCTGAGGAGGATGATCCTTAATGCAATGAATATTTGGATGACCAAGGAGGTGTGGGGAGAGAGGTAAAGGATTTGGACTAAAGTAAATGTCAATGAGTAATATATTGAGCTTTCTTAGTTTTAATGTTAATGGGCTGAATGGAAATATGAAGAGGAAGAGAATATTGACACATATTTTAAAAATGAATGTATATGTAGCTTTTTTTTACAAGGGACTCATTTAACTGAAACAGAATATAAGAAATTAAAAACAGACTAGATGGGATATGTTAAAGCCATTTAATTCAAAGGCAAGGGGAGTGGAAATTCTGATAAAGAGACTCATCCATTTATGATACAAAATGTAGTTTGATCCTGTAGCAAGATATGTTATAGTACATTGTCATTTTTTTTTAGAATTCTGGACTCTTGAACATATATATGAACATGTCTATTTATTTATTTATATATTTATTTATATTTATATATGTGTGTGCCAAATTTGGATGATGAAAAATTTATACGAGAAAATTTCTTAATTTGGCAAGAGCACATCAGAATATTTTAATTGCTGGGTATTTTAATTTTTGTCTAGATCCAGTTTTAGATAGATCATCTAGAGCAGTAATAAGAGCAAAGGCAGTAAAAGACACCTTAACATTAATGAAAGATTTAAATTTAATAGCTATATGGAGAAGAATTCACCTGAGGGGGAGAGAGAGAGAGAGAGAGAGAGAGAGAGAGAGAGAGAGAGAGAGAGAGAGATTACTCTTTCTATTCAAATAGGCATAATACTTATTCAAGGATAGATCTATTTTTAATATCAGTACATCTTCAAGCTAGTCAATCAAGTTGACTATTAACCAAGAATTTTATCTGATCATTCACCTTTATTAATGACATTTATAATGTTAGATAAATAATAATTAATTTATAGATGGAGATATATCTCCATGTTATTAAACAAAAACAGATTTTTGCAATTTTCTTAGAAGGCAAATTCAGATTTTCTTTGAAACTAATTTTAATCTGGTTAATGATAAATTTATTTTATGGGATGTGATGAAAGTGTATCTAAGGAGACAAATTATAAGATATACATCTAAAATTAAGAAGGATTACATGAAAGAATTGGATCAATTGGAAAAAGAGATAACATGTTTAAAAAAGGATTTTCAAAGACAGGCCTCTAAGGAAAAATGTAGAAGGCTTATAAATAAGAAACTTCAGTATAATGTATTACAAACATATAGAATAGAGAAAACAATAATAAGAACTAAGCAGAGATGCTATGAGTTAGGTAAAAGGGTTCATAAGCTTTTTGCATGGCAATTGAAAACAGAACAAGTTTCAAGAACTATTAATCCAGTTAAAACAGAGTCAAACGTGATTACTTACTAACCTCATGAAATTAATGAAGCTTTTAAACAATTTTAATCTCAGTTATATAAATCTAAGTCGCAGAGAGATAATAATAAAATAGAAGATTTTTTGTCACAAACAAAGTTACCAATGTTAACTTTAAAAGAGCAAATGGACTTGGATGCCCCTTTCACATCAATAGAGGTGGGGAAAGCATTGAGCTCATTACAAAGTAATAAATCACTGGGGAGGATTTTTTCCCACCTGAATTTTATAAAGAATTTAAAGACATATTGATTCCTCTTTTATGGATGTATTAGGACAGGCAATGGTAACACATACACTCCAGGAAACTTTCTCTACTGTGATAATAATGGTAATACCAACCAAAAGATAGTGATCCTTTAAAGCCATCATCTTATAGAGCAATTTCCTTGTTAAATGCAGACAAAATGCTAATAGATTGATGAAGTTTTTAAATATGGACCAAAAAGATTTGTGAAAAAGAGAAAATCTGCAGATTATGTAACTAGATTACTTAGTATAATGCATTTAGCACAAAAGAGGGAAGATTTAAGTGTGGCAGTGGCTTTGGATACAGAAAAAGCAATTTTATAGATTAGAATGGGATCTTTTGTATCAGGTGTTTGAAAGATTTGAGATGGGATGGGTATTTATAAATTGGGTTAAAGCTTTATATAATAATTCTAAGCCTAAAGTTGTTACAAATGGGAAGGTTTCTACATTGTTTCCATTAACTAGATCTAGTAGGCATGGATGCCCTTTATCACCGTCTTTATTTATTTTGACAAGTGAACTCTTGCAGAATTGATTCAGTCCGATTCAGACATTAAAAGCTTTAAGGTTAATCAGGAAGAATATCAAATTAATTTATTTGCTGTTGATGTTTTTATCTATTTGACACAACCAATAGGCTTGCTACACAAATTATATTTATGATTGGAGGAGTATGGCAAGGTATTGGGTTATAAAGTAAATTGGGATAAAAGTGAAATTATGCCCCTTACTATAGGGGATTACACTCAGTGTAAATAAGCTACTCAATTTAAATGGCCAGTGAATGGGATAAAATATTTATGCATATGGGTAGATAATAAGTTAGGGAATGTATACAAATTGAATTATGTACCTTTACCTAAGAAAATTGGTGAGGATTTGAATAAGTGGAAGATAGTGCCAATAACATTATTGGGAAGGGTTAACTGTATTAAAACAAATACATTTTCTAAACTACAATATTTATTTCAAATGCTACTAATAATGATACCACAAAAGTTTTTTCAAGAATTAAATAAATACATCAGAAATTTTCTTTGGAAGGGTAAGATATTAAGAGTTTCTTTAGACAAATTGACATGGAAATTTGAGTTAGGAGGTTTACAATGACCATATTTTAAAAATTATTATTAGGCAACTCAATTGATATTTTTGACCTCTTTTGTTTTTGATGAGGAAGAAAAAATCAGTATGGATTAAAATAGAAATTGATAAAATAGGAGAGAGGAAATCAGAAGATTTTGCATATAAAAGGGGATTTAAATTATTATCTGGGGAGAGGGGAGCACCCTTGCTGAAACATTTTATTAATATTTGGAAGAAGGTAAATGACGAAATTGGAATTAGGAGCACTGTCCTGTCTAAAATGCCTTTGATACAAAAATTGGCTTATTCCATTCTCAATGGATAATCAGTTTTTAAATATTTTATCTCAGAAAGGTATTAGATATATAGAAGATTTTTATGAATTAAGGAAATTAATGTCATTTGAACAATTAAAACATAAATATAGGATACAAAATAATACCCTTTTTTGTTATTATCAATTATGGGCTTATTTAAGAGATAAATTAGTTCCAATAATGTTATTAACAAAATATGGTGATGTAGAAATGTTGATACATAGTAAATATATCCAGAAATTGATTTCAGCTATGTATACTCTATTGTTTTAAACAGGGGATACATAGGTCCAGCAACATTTGGAGACAGATTTAAATATTAATATTGATGAAATAAATTGGTCATATTTGTGCTGAGATAGTATGACAAATACTATAAATGTTAGATATAGATTAGTTCAAAATAATTTTTTTACATCAATTATACCTTACACCATAAAAGTTAAATAAATCCATCTGATCAGTGTATTAGATATGGTCAGGAGGTTGGAACTTTTTTACATTCTACTTATTCTTGTACCAAAGTGAACCTTGACCATTTATTTAGAATGGGTTATAGGATTAAATTCCCACAAAACCCAATGTTATTTTGATTAGGTAATATTGAAGGGATAAGACCCAAATTGAAATTATCTATATATCAAAAAGAATTTCTAAAGATTGCCTTAGCAGTAGTAAGAAAATGTATAGCAGTAACACGGAAATTAGATACCCACTTGGGTATGGAGTGATGGAATGCAGAAATGCATAGCTGTGTTCCTTTGGAGAAGATTATTTATAATCTGAGAAATAAGTGTGATGTAATTTTGAAAATTTGGTGCCCATATTTACAAATTGAGGGAATCAATTTATAGACCTTTTCCTAAGCTTCGAACCTCATTAACCTTCTTAGGCGTATTAAAAGATACAAATGACTAATGCCGTGTGGTGAGGGGATCTGTCCGGCAACCAGGTCTTTATTCTTGCTTTCTTACTTTTCTTTATTCCTTTTTATCATCATGTAATGGATTTGATATTAATATTTGATTATTATATTTTATATCTGACTATGATCAAATGTATGGAAAACTTTTAAATAAATTTTTCCAAAAAAAAAGTGGAAGCTAATTTTTATCCTGCAAATTAGATTCACTTGGCTTCAGGATAGCAAATAGAAGTGAGAACCTCCTTTGAAATTTTTACTCCTACCTATTCATGGACATCAATGTCTCTGCTGTAGGGAAGAGCCAAATGAACATAGTTTGGACTTCATTTATTTGGTTCATGTAGGTTGGTACCAAACAATTCCACCCACTCATTCAATGAGGAATTGTAACAATAGTTTTGTAACATTGTTGCCCAGATTTTCTTAACTGAGAACATACTTGTTTTATCTTATCATCACTTGTTCTTATGTCAGGATTGTGTGGATAGCAAGATACCAAAAAAACACTTTGACTGAGAAATCAATTTACAATTTATTTGGAAATACTTGAATTTATTTATTTATTTAAACACACACACACACACACACACACACACACACACACACACACACACACACACACACACGCAATAAATAAACAAAGAAATAAATAAATAGAATTTAATGTCTTGTGACAGTGTTTTTGGCAATTTTCTAATAATGTTTCTAATGTGATGATACTGAGTACAGGTATGCACACTTCACATTCATTCAGGCAACACCTGGCCGCATATACATCTGTGGACCCATAATTATTCAATTACCGCAAGTCCACAGCAATTTAGAATGAGCAGTCACTAGCTATAGGAAATTGTATACAGTATACTCAAACTGATCTGACTGCCCCACTCTCTCCCCACAGCACTGTATCAGTCCCCACATTGATCCTACTGCCCTACTCTCTCCCTACAGCCCTATAATTAGTCCCCACACTGATCCCACTACCCTGTGTTGATCCCCACACTGATCCCACTGCCCTGCTCCCTCCCCACAGCCCCATGCCGATCCCCACACTGATCCCTACTTACAAATAAAAAGTTTACAGGTACACTGCAGTATCCCACATAGCTTTGCTAAGTACATAATATGGTGTTCGCACAATGTCCACATCACATAAATGACCAATTTCACAGAACATTTCGAGGACATGAATCAGTGAATACCTATATAAGTATCTCAATTACCATTGGTATTCATGTTTTGTTCATCTTTGCTAAGTATTGTAGTGAATGCGTATTGGTATTAATATACAGTACATATGGTGATGATCAACAAATACTACTCTTGGTAATGTAAGTAAAAGCTATTGGATTGTAGTAAAAACCCACCTGATTCATTAACCGAGTCCATTGGAATCCCTTCCTGGTCTGGCATATATTTAACTCCAAATGCATCCAAGATCAGCTACTCTTAAAAGTCTACTGAAATTATCCAACAAGCATCTCAGTCCAAAGGCAACAAAGGAGGAGCAATTAATCTTAGTCCATCTAGCAATGATCAGATCCTGAAGAAAATTTAGAGTAGCTAAGATGAATTAGACAGTCCCAAGAGACACTCATCTCTCCGGCATTGGATTGCATCAAACAGTGGAAATAATTTTCAAATTAATTTTTTTTTGTTAATTGAAGTAGGATTACAGCTCAAATATGCAATTTTAAGCTGTTTTATTTTGAGAGGAAAATTATAATATTTTCTACTTAACACTCATAACAAATTACTTAATTTACCATCAGTCTGCATGATTTTGTATCTTCTTTCTTTTACAATTTCAGTTTTATTAAATTTTAAAGCATAAAAATATCTGTATTCTATACATGAGGTAAAATCTAGAAAATTCTGTAGAATAATAATACTCTTGATTAATGGGAGTGAAGTAGGAATGGGACCTATGGTAATAAGGTAAAGTAATTATATGATTTATTCACGCAACAGTGGAATCTATTTTTCAAAACAATTAGAAAGAAATACTACTTATCAGTGAAGTTTTAAAAAATTGACAACATTTATATGTGGTAAAGATTGAGTTTACCCATTTCATTTGCTTTTCATAAATGCTTTTCTCATTTATATTCATCTTTGAATTGTATCTATTTGGTGGTGATAGCTGTAGTGAAGAAAAAAATAAGCCTTCATTTATATGGCATCTTATCATGTCCTGAAGAACTGCCAAAGCATTTGATGAACACTTTTAAAAAGACAGTCATTAATCCTACACAAGCAAATAGTAAATGTAACAAGTAATATAGATGGCACAGATAGCATAAAGGTTAGTGCCAGCAATTAGGACTGGGGTTTGAATCCCATGCTGTCTGTGTGGGGCTTCCACAGGGGCTTTGGTTTCCTCTCAACCTTCAAAACTTACCAGGGATTGTAGGTCAGTTGGGTGTCATTGGGTGGCATGGGCTCGTGGGCCAAAAAGGCCTGTTACCATGCTGTATGTTTAAATTTTTTTAAAAATTTGAAATATTTTATCAAAAGTAAATGAGATTAATTATCTATTCATTTCTTCCTTTTGCTTTATAGATGAAGTGTTGACAGAGACATGTCCATCTGAAGATGTAATTATGATCTTATACCCACAGCAATCCAAGGTTCACCCTATCAATGATACTCTCCTTTTCCTATATTTCCTCCACTGTCTTCTCTACAACTTTTTTTTCTCTTTACCAGTTAAGACATTGGGGCTTTGACTTTAATTATCTTTTCCTGGATAGTGTTTGTTTTGCAGTGTGTTTCCAGCATTTTCTGTTTTTAAAAAAAATTCATGATATAATCACATCTCAAAAATAACACTTTTACTAATACACCAATTCTTCACCTATGCACCAAAATATTAGTACTCAAGAATATTCAAAATTCCGAGCCTATGGTATTGGTAAGCAATGAGGGAAGCTGATGTGTTATTGAAGGGTCTTAACAAGTTAATGAAGTAAACTACAATGTTGACACACTAAAAAGGGAAGTAAAATTTTATTGAATTGTTAAATAAAAACTTAAAAATAAAATGTACCATTCAAAAACAGATTTCTCTCATTGTATTCTTCGAACTTGGTTTCTGCTGCTAGATGGAGAATGTCAGACAACTGTTATTTAGGAAATCTGTGTGTGTGAAATTGTCCAACAAATAAGATTTGTGGCATTATTATATGAAACAAAACATAACAACACACATATTATGAGCTAACTTTTACCATTAATGAACTAATCTCATTAATAAATGATAATTACTGGGGATAATTAAGACACATTATAGAATATCCAGAAATTATTTGCCTTTTTCAAGAAATTCCCTTTTCAGGTTAACATTCAGAGTTAGACATTTCTTATTTTTCAGACCAATTCAGTAATACTACAACAACAAATTAGCTTGCTCTAATGCTTTCAACATATATATTGCTTAAAGATACATAATTGCCAATGTTATTTAACTATCTAAAAAAATGAGAAACAAAATGCAGAATCAAAATACTGTATGTACTGCAAGATATTTCCAAAGCTGATAAGGTATCAGTTGTACAGATGAATCAATTATTTCAATCATTGCAAATTAAAACCCTCTTGTTCACATTTAGTTAAATACATGGCCCTCCATAAACACTTAATGTTGTCCCAGGCTACTCCTTTTAATGAACCGGGGCAACCCTCATAACTCCTAAGGGCTGCCAGTGGCCCTCAGGCTGGGCATCTACCATGTTGAATTTACTTTTATTTATTTTTATTTATATTATTTCAATATCAGGAAACTGCCAAAATGTTTGGCCTGGAAGTCAGCCTGAAGAAAACTGAGGTCCTCCATCAGCCAGCTCCCCACCATGACTACCAGCCCCCCCACATCTCCATCGGGCACACAAAACTCAAAACGGTCAACCAGTTTACCTATCTCGGCTGCACCATTTCATCAGATGCAAGGATCGACAATGAGATAGACAACAGACTCGCCAAGGCAAATAGCGCCTTTGGAAGACTACACAAAAGAGTCTGGAAAAACAACCAACTGAAAAACCTCACAAAGATAAGCGTATACAGAGCCGTTGTCATACCCACACTCCTGTTCGGCTCCGAATCATGGGTCCTCTACCGGCACCACCTACGGCTCCTAGAACGCTTCCACCAGCGTTGTCTCCGCTCCATCCTCAACATCCATTGGAGCGCTCACACCCCTAACGTCGAGGTACTCGAGATGGCAGAGGTCGACAGCATCGAGTCCACGCTGCTGAAGATCCAGCTGCGCTGGATGGGTCACGTCTCCAGAATGGAGGACCATCGCCTTCCCAAGATCGTATTATATGGCGAGCTCTCCACTGGCCACCGTGACAGAGGTGCACCAAAGAAAAGGTACAAGGACTGCCTAAAGAAATCTCTTGGTGCCTGCCACATTGACCACCGCCAGTGGGCTGATAACGCCTCAAACCGTGCATCTTGGCGCCTCACAGTTTGGCGGGCAGCAGCCTCCTTTGAAGAAGACCGCAGAGCCCACCTCACTGACAAAAGGCAAAGGAGGAAAAACCCAACACCCAACCCCAACCAACCAATTTTCCCTTGCAACCGCTGCAATCGTGTCTGCCTGTCCCGCATCGGACTGGTCAGCCACAAACGAGCCTGCAGCTGACGTGGACTTTTTACCCCCTCCATAAATCTTCGTCCGCGAAGCCAAGCCAAAGAAATTTCAACATTATTCGAGCCTTTTTGTAATCTTTGGAGTGCCCCATTATCCATATTAGAGTCATTGACCTCAGATTATGAAACTTTAAGAAAAAGGACTAAATTTAAGGTAATGCCAATGTATTTTTCTGAAACAAAGAACCGTAGGTTTGGAGAAAAGGTGTGGGAAAAGGGTAAAAGGGGAGAGAGTAAGGAGTTCCATAGTTTTGAAATCCCTGGAGTGGATAATTTACAATAAGAGTCAGGATTTTTGATTTCAAAATAGGATGTATGGTGGACGAAGGAAGGACTATATTTCATACAAATACACCAGAGAAGGTTTGAATAATTAAAGTGAAAGAGTGCTTACAACCTGGGCTTTCATTTATAGAACCTGGATTTCAATCTATCTTGGACTAATGCATTTTATAGCTGCAATATTTCTGGGAAATGGTGTGATGAAAATCCAGTTGTTTGTGGCCAATGAGTCTGGGCAACGATGGTCAGTTGTGGTATAAAATTGTGATGAAATGGCTAAATGTTATCCAGAAGGTCCTCAAATATCTGAATGAGATACGTGTCTAAGTTGCCCATCTGAGGTTGAAGTTAAAACATATTCATCTTTACTCTGTTCTTGACTTTAATTTTTAATTGTTTATAAGAACAAACAGAGGGTGTGTTAATATTATATCTCACCAATACATAATACAACAGCAAATTGATCTCTAGATAATATTCATATACTGGAGATAAAATTCCAGTTCATAAAGAAGAGAAATTGTTTGTACATTTCCTTTTCAGTTGATGCTGAAAGCACAAAATTGTATTAAACAGCACCTAATAGCCTGAATATGCCTGAGATTGTCTGATCTCAGAAGCTAAGCAGGCTCGGGACTGGTCAGTACTTGGAGGGGAGACTGCCTCGGAACACTAAGTACTGTAATTTTTCTGTCTGCCTTACAGTAGACAAAAGTTAAAGAATTTCATATATGTTAGATTCTAAGTGTAGAATTACGCGACAATAATGGAAGCTTTACCCTTTAAATTGACATTAATTAGCAAATTCATAGTTGATTATGATGTAAGGTATTAGAAGCAATTTAATCGAGTGCTAGTTTTCATGCTTTGAAACGGAACTGCCATGTGACCTCCTTCTTAAGAATTAAAGCACAGCAGGGAGTTTGTCACGATAAAACGGATCTTTGATCGTACCAAACAACTTTTTTTTCTGGAATGTTGCGACCTGTCAAACTACTCCGGAACCAAGGATCATAGCCTAAGGATTCAGGCTAGGCCACTTAGAACTGAAGTGAAGAGATTTTTTTTCAAACAAAAAATAGTTAACCTGTGGAATTCTTTCACAGAATTCAAAACAAAATCATAAAATATATTTAAGAAAGTGTTGGATATGGTTCTAATCCCTAAAGAAGTCTAAATAGCATGGGAAGAAAGCTTGACCAGATAGAGAATTTGGAAGAAGAACCATGAATATACTGAATTTTGGAGGCCATAGTAAGCATTTATTGCCCTGCCCCATTGCCATTGAGAAAGTGGTGTCTCACCACTACATGCTCCCACCATGTCATTGGGAAGAGTTCCCAAATTTTGACCTTACGATGATGAAGGGATGCTCCCACCATGTCATTGGGAAGAGTTCCCAAATTTTGACCTTACGATGATGAAGGGATGCTCCCACCATGTCATTGGGAAGAGTTCCCAAATTTTGACCTTACGATGATGAAGGGATGGTAATATCTTTCCACATCAAGATAGTGTGTGACTTAAAAGGGAACATACGAGGTACTCCTCTTCTGGTTTTTTTTGCCCCCCTTCTTTTTCTTTTTTTAAAAGTTTGTAGGCGGTTGGGGGAGGGGTGGGGTGATTTACAGGAGGTTTTTCTTTCTTCTGTATTTTTTCTTTCCTTTTTTTCTTTTTTATAAAACACCACATGTCTTTAGATTAAGTTTGAAATATTGTGATATGTTTGCTAGTGGTTTATATTAAATATTTTTTAAAAAGGAACATGCAAGTGGGAGTGCTCCTATGCCCTTGTGCTTTGTGGATCTGGAAGGTGCTTTTGCAGTAGCTAAGATGAATAACCACAATATATTTTGTTGGTGTTCACACTGTGGCCATTATGTGCAGTGCAGGTGATGAAGGTAGGGAATACTGGCCAAACAGGCTGCTTTGTTCTAAATACTCCCAGGCTTCTTGCGAGCTTTTGGGCTCCATTTGATCCAGACAAGTGGAGAGTCTTCCCTCACAATCTGGAAATGAGGCACATGTAACAGAATATTCAGCCTACAACCCAGTCTTAGCTGGTCCAGTTGAGTTTCTGGTCAATACTAACATTCCAGGATATTGATAGTGGGGAAATTCATTGAGAGTAATGTCATGAATATCAAAAGTAGAAGTCTAGACACTCATGTTGGAGATCAAAATTGTCCAGCACTTTGTGGCACAAATATATAAAAATAAATTGAAATGGATAATTGTATCACTCAATGTCACGATGAAAATAATTTGCCTCAGCACCTCTCCTGATCTAGCTCGTGCCCCATCCCTAATCACACATAAAAAAGTAATTTTGACTTTATGAAGGCAGGATCAGTTTGGAGAAAGAAGTGATGCTAAAAAAAAATTAGGTGTCAGTTGTAAAGTTCTCATCACGACAACCCACTTGTAATTTTCAGTCATGTAACCTAGTTCCTGTAATAGAAAATAGCTTGAAATGCTAGACAGTAATAATGTTAGCTTACTCAATTTTGGTTGTGAACCTTCATCAATCATTCTGCCATGAATCAGAAATGTGGTCAAAAGATCACAAGTCTTACCATTCCCTATGTACTGCAGGGAGACTCCCCTCTCCACCCTCCTCTCCTATTGTACACAGACAACTATGCAGCATCTCATTAAATTATTCCATTTTAGTACTGTATATATTTAGCACATCACCAAATGATAATTTGGAACATCAGGGAGCGATGGCAAGCCACATATTATTACATGAAGCAAAGGAGCAAAGTGTTGACACTGACAAAACACTGTCACTGTAACCATCATCTGCAATGAACATCTTATCCACAATGTTAACAGCTTTCTG
This sequence comes from Narcine bancroftii, assembly GCF_036971445.1. Lineage (NCBI taxonomy): Eukaryota > Metazoa > Chordata > Chondrichthyes > Torpediniformes > Narcinidae > Narcine > Narcine bancroftii. Next base: position 90,083,895 of record NC_091473.1, on the reverse strand, counting down.
GAGGAAAGAGCTCTATCATTCGATGCTCGAGTCTCTGCATCTCTTTAATCACCATGCAATTCTTCTCCCTGTTAAAATGCACATTATCTATCCCTGTCAAATCTTAAAACAATTTGCTTTATAAGTCACTTGCTTGCCTAAAAAAAATACCTTTGATGCTTTTTAAAGAATAAGCAATTTCTTATTTTTTCTTTCAGATTATTTTCACCACATACCTCCTAATTACTTTTTTAGCTGCAGAAACCATAGTTTTCACCTTTCTAACACCAGAGATTTTAAGACTAATTGGAGTGCCACCCTGCTTGAAATCAACTAACTCAACACAGTCCGAGGATTGAATGTAGATCAGTGGCTCTCAACCTTTTTTTCCCACTCACATACCACTTTAAGCGATCTCTATGCCATAGGTGCTCTGTGATTAGTGAGGGATTGCTTAAGATGGGATGGGAAGGTTGAAAATTGCTGCTCTAGACCCAATTGTTACTGAAATATTTTGCTTGAGAAAAATTGTCATTGGCCTATTTCCTTTGGAGTTATGAAACTGCACATAACGAGTTAATGAGGTATGATTAAAACAGTGGTTTTCAAACTTTTTCTTTCCACCCACATACCACTTCAAGCAATCCCTTACTAATTACTGAGCACTTATGACATAGGGGATACTTAAAATGGTATGAGTGGAAAGGAAAAGGTTGAGAACCACTGGTGAACAGTCATTTCTCTTACTGCTTTAATTCAGCACCCTTCCTGCTCTGCTTAACATTCCACATCTTGCCAATCCCCCATCTCCCACACCCCTCCAACCTACAGGGAATATTGGCAACCTTCTTCCCCCCCAATCTTTTTTTGTTTGTTGACCCAATTACTTTTTCCTCCAGTTTTTTAACAGAGAAAACCAATAAAGTTTGCTCCACTGGGTTAAAATCATGAAATAATGAGCCAATTAAGCAAATATTCAGATTAAAACCTATCCATTCGGAGTCACCTCAGCCACAAGACTGTTCAGTTTCTTGAATTCTACTTTGGAAATGTTTATATTTCCTTCCATCATCTACAATTAAGTTCCTCATCATTCCTTGCTGAGTGATCATTTCAGATCCATCAGTTCCTCTCTATATTTGAATATTTGTTTTACATGACTGACCACTGAACGTTTAAAGAAATCCTTATTCAACAACCAAATTTTTTTTAAAATCAGTGCTCAAATTAGTCTTGTGCACTCCAATGTTCACATTCACACTTACCAGCATTAGTCACCAGATAGTGAGCAGCTGAACTCAAGCTGATTGTTCCCTTCACTCACCCAAGTTCATTGAGGCCAATTGTAACGCCTCTACCAGCTGAGAACAGCTTATGTTCATTCAGTCCCTCTCCATCGTGTGCATCAAAATTGAATACACTTTTTTTCCCCTTCAGTTAGTTTTCTTTGTGCAATGTAGATTCAACTAAAAATCCTTTGTAACTATCATTACTCTTTCTTTATTTTGTAATGAAAATAAGATTCAATAATCACATTGTAATCTGAAAATGTCAGCTCAAATAGGCTATAATTAAGGCTCAGAAAGGAATAAGCTGTGCTGTTCATTAGAATGACAGAACTCTTTGTATTAAAATAAAATGTTATATATTGCTCTGTTTATAGGGATCTAAATGATATCAACTTATTTTTCAAAGATTCATAACCTCTCTCTATTTTAAGTGTCTTTTCATTTATGCTTTTAGCTTAAAATAACAAAGATTAAAACTTTGAGTTCTGCCTGACATTACTTTGGATTATAGATGGTCTTTCTAGTTTGTGAAAATATATCTCCAGCTAGCCTCAGTGCTTTATTGGATAATACTGAATCAAATTGACCATAAATTGTTCAGGTTCCACCTAAACATAGTGTATTTAGAGTCTACAACATTGAAACATGCTCTCCAGCCCAACTTATCCATGCTAACCAAGTTGTCTACTCAAGACTACATTAGGTCCATGTCTTTCTAAACATTTCCTATCCATGTACTTGTCTTAATATTTTAAATGTTACAATTGTACCGGTCTCTGCCACTTCTTCTGACAGCTTGTTCAATATACGCACTGCTCACGGTGTGCCTCTCGTGTCATTTTTAAAACATTCCCCTTTCACCTTAAATCTGTGCCCTCTAGCTTTAAATTCCCCTACCATGAGAAAAAAGACAATTCTACTTTTCTTATCTATGTCCCTTTGCAAATTAGTTCCAATGCTTCCTACATTATTGCAGTGGTGACATTTCAAACATACTTAAGTATATGATTAAGAACATGGAATATCCTGAACAGGATGTGAAAGATGATATGTAATTGCAAGTTGACCTGTCCTTTACTGTTTCATCTAAACTTACGTTTTGGAAAATTATGGCTCTTGATGCCATAGAAATTATTTTTTTCTGCAGTGTCTCAGGGAGAAGAGAGAAGCTGGAAAATAATTATCACAACAAATAATGAGATGCCTTTACATGTACTGGCTCCATGTAATTAGATGTGGACAGTACATTTAATCAGTTTAAATAACAACCCTTTTCTTTTCAAATTCCAATTGAAATCCAGTCGAGATTGATGGGACGGTGAGATTTCTGTTCTTTCTTGGAGGTTAGGATCTGATTTCTGTCCAATTCATGGTAGCTCTGTAACCAAATCACATACCAATTGCTGCAAATTGGTCATTTCATTTAGAGGAATGCCTGGTTCAACAACCTTTTTGTGGCACATGGAGCTTTCCAAATTTGGAACTGAAATATATTGTCAGGGTTAACCTCACTCGGGAGTACTTGTTCAAATTAACACTGGGAACCAGAAATGAGGGAAACATTTACTTCCCTCAAACTCAGCTCTACAGAGAGCTGAGTTAACCTAAATAGTATCTTTTCTTTCGGAGGAAAGATGTATGAGCTTCTCTTGTGCTGTAATTTTCTTTAGTTGCATCGTTCTAACATCCGACGAGCACAAAATTAATTGAAAAAAATAAGAGTTTGTCAGCTACATTCATGCTGGTTTACATATAAATAAAAATTTTTTTAAAACATTTGATTTTAACAGCCAATTTGGGTTTAATTGTTTGATGTTAAATGTTTGAAAAAACATCATTCTGACAAAGCTTCTCTTTACTGTGGGCTTCACTGTTCATGGCAAGCTCCCCTCCATTGAAACTGGCAGTTCACATTTTAGCTTTGGACTGACTCTGTCATCCTGCCTGGAATGTTTCTGCCACTTTACATGAGAGCTCTTTGCTGAAAGACACATGTAGTTTGAATCATACAATCAATAGAACACTTAATGGACAATTAGGGAACAGCTGTAGGCCTGTCAGAGCCCCATCTGCACACAAGTTGAACAGCTTCACCCAGGACAGGGCCTAGAAAACAAAGTAAATTGCTGCAGGGCATTGGTGCGTAAGCTCTATAAGATGTTACTGTGGGATTTGTTCATCTTCTGAAATGAAAATTTAAACAGGTGCAAGAAATTAGACAAATTCAATTGAAGACTTTTATCAATCCTTTCCAAGAAAAGAAGAGGTAAATTGATTAATATGGTTTTGGTTTGTAAAATCAAAGCAATTAACGTTCTAGTTAACAAAAAAAAAATCACTTTCTTTTAAGGTTATTGCTGTTTCCAGCAACAATGGCATGAATTCACACAAAACAAGACAATTTGTATCTCTTTGCCATTTATTAAAGAATCTCTCCATCCTCTGCTGAGATAAGTGGCTTCCCATGTACTTCAGTTCCACTGTTGGCACATACCCTTCATTACCTCAGTCATTTGCCATTTTCCTTTAAAGGATATAAATAGCTGGCTGCTGAGCATTCACTTTTTAAAATGTTTTGCCCTTCCCTAATTGCCCTTGTGAAAATAGTTGTGAACCATGCCAGTTCTGCTGTTGAAGTTACTCCCACAGTGGTGATGGAGTGGGATAAACAGGATTTAAACCCAGCAATGATGAAGGAATGACAAAATATTTCCAAATGAGGATTGTGTGCAATTTGTAGGCGATCATTTAGATTGAGATGTTCCCTACTGCGCTTAACCTTAATGATAAAGGTCAGAGGTTCACAAGTCCTTCCATAGTAACCCAGGTGAGTACGTGCAGTTCTATTATGGCTGAAGTGCCTGATATTAAGCCTTATTTTTAATCTGAGCAAGTACCCATCATTTAAAATTTGAAAACATTACCATAACCTTACCAAGATCTTAGTTCCATACTTGTATAATGAATTATGGAGTCAAGTAGGATCCATGGCTGAAGAGTTCATATATCATTAATTGATTAAGTCATTGGTGCTACAGTTCAAAATAATCCTCCAGACAAAACTGCAGATGTTCAATAATAAGTTTTGAACATTTGTCTCTGCTCAAGTTCCAGGTGGACCAAAAAGAAACACTATTGGCTACTGGTGGCTTGCAAGAACATTTTGGCCTCTCCATCACTAATCTCTGTGCTTGAGCAACCACCAATACTAACATTCCCTTCATGTTCCTTTTCTCACATGTCCTATCTTTCATATTTTCTGTCTCAATCCAACCAATTATATTAATCTCTCTGCCACAGACAAGTAATGTAGCTGGTGATGGTCTTAGAGACCATTTCGCAGAGCATTTGTGCTCTGTCTGGAGTGGTAATCCTGAGCTCCTGGTTTTATACCATTTCAACTCCCCTTCCCACCTGTCTATCCTGTGCCTTCTGCACTGAGAGAAGCCCAATGTAAAATAGAGGAACAGCAGTTCATGTTCCACCTGCCATTCTACAGCCCAATGGCATATTCAGAGAATTTTCTAATTTCAGATAAAGAGTCGCACCATCTTTTTCCCTCTACTCTTCTCTTTCCCTCCCTTTTTGTCCCATACCTAGCTTCTCCTCCACATTCCCATTCTTAATAAAGTGTTTGGTTTTGAAAGTTTGACAATTCCTTTTCTCCCACTGATGCAGTTTGACCCATTGAGTTCCTCCAGCAGATGTGTTTTGCTTCAAATTCTAGCAACTCCAGTCAGTTCTAGACTGTGGTGTGTTTATTGTGTTGTTAATTTGTGTTGTCATCCCTAGACTGTTATCAATGCCTGGAAACATGTTTTATATCTCACTAACCTATCTTAAGAATGTCTGATCTGGAAATGGATATAGAGCTTGTGCTCAGTGTTTGGTCTAATCAGAAATACGCATGGTGTTCAAATCAGAAATGGACATGGTGTTCCATGTAGGCTCCCTGCTGATTGATTGCAATGTATTCTGATTTGTATGATAATATGAAAATTCAACATACAGTGCAACTGTATAAGGTACTGGTGAGACTGCACCTGGAGTACTGTGTCCAGTTCTGGTCTCCATATTTGAGGAAGGATATACTGGCTTTGGAGACGGTCCAGAGGAGGTTTACTAGGGTGATCCCTGGGATGAAGGGGTTGACTTATGATGAAAGATTAAATCATCTAGGATTGTATTCGCTCGAGTTCAGAAGAATGAGAGGAGATCTTATAGAAACATATAGGATTATGAAGGGTATGGATAGGATAGATGTAGGAAGGTTTTTTGAGCTGGCCGGGAAAACTAAAATGAGAGGACACAGTCTCAAGATTCGGGGGAGTAGATTTAGGACAGAGATGAGGAAAAATAGTTTTTCCCAGAGAGTAGTGAATGTTTGGAATTCTCTAACCAGGGAAGTGGTTGAGGCTGCCTCATTAAACATATTTAAAATTTGGTTAGATAAATTTTTACATGATAGAGGAATTAGGGGATATGGGGAGAAGGCAGGTAGGTGGAGTTAGGTCATAAATTAGATCAGCCATGATCGTATTGAATGGCGGAGCAGGCTCGATGGGCCATTTTTGGCCTACTCCTGTTCCTACATCCTATGTTCCTATATAACATTCTGTTGGCTTTGTTTATTCCTGTGTTGCATTAATTCCCATGTGTTTTCAACTTCAGTACAGCATAGAAATTATAATTATTCTCTATTTTTCCTTTCAATACACAGTGCATTTTCATTTATGTAATTTCTTTTATTGTGTTCTACAGTTTCTGAATGGATAGCCTCCAATTTAAATGCTTCTTTGAGTTTTATCATTTCCAAATTTGGGAAACATTATATTTCTGAAGCCTAAGTTGTGAATGAAGAAGAACAATGATTCCATTGGGAAAGGTTCACTTTCTTTATTGGTTTGCACCCTTCATCTATATCTAAGTTTTGACATAAAAACCCAGTTTTTAGGTTAAACAATATTGGTGTGGAAATTTGCAAATCTAAATGTTTAGCACCTTATTGTAACAGTTTGTCATTCATCTGTCATTCTAACAGCTGATTTGAGTTAAAAATAGAAAATGCTTTAAACACCCAAAACACCAAGCAGCATCTGTGGAAAGAGAAGGATCTAATTTTTCAGGTCTCGGAGTTTTATCATGAGTCTGATTAAGGTCATGGATCTGTAACGTTCACTATTTCTCTTTCCATGGGCATTGCCTGACCTGCCGAGTTTTTTCCAATATTTTCTGGTTTTATTTTACCTGCACCTTCAGTTTTTTGATTTTTATTTACAGTTGATTTAAGTTGTCATTCATCAGTCAACTAATATTCCCCATCTCTAGCCACGATACTGCTGTTTGATAACACAATATAAATTGAGACTTTGACTTACTTGCCCTTAATTTGTAGGGATACTGGTTATTCTCTTACTTTTACTACTTCTGTTTATCTACAGTTTTGTAGGGTCATTGCCTTGAAACATAATTTCTTCTTCTCTTTTTATTGGTTGCTGCCTGATTTGCTGAATGTTCCCAGCACTTTCTGTTTTTCTTATATTGATTTATCACTCACCCCGGTCTGTGCTGAGATAACTGATTTCAACTGCCTGTCAACAGTTGTCTTCAGAATCCTGGGCAGGTAAAGTGAAAAGAATCAAAGGAGGTTTTCCATCTGATTGCTGTCCAGAAACCATTTGCTCGTTAGTGAATGCACATTTGGTGAGGGTGGAATTGAATTTAATTGCGCTGTGTGTCAAGAATCAAAATCAAGACAAAACTCACTGCCTTGGGTCACATACAATAAGCAATGACTAGAAACTATCACTGTCTGTGGAACCGTACATCAGCAACTGTCACAGGGGTTGATAATTGTCTTTGATTATATCATTTTATAATACAAAACATTATATAATGAATCAGTAGCTCCTTACACACTTTGCCTCATTTTATTTTCCATTAACTGATGGGTTAACAATTTGCTATCATTACCGACTTTTTATTCTTAATGTCTTGGAGTAATATGATACAACTGGATAAAAAAAATTAAAAGTTCTCTAGAAATAATACCAAATATGATTACAATATGATGGTACTTGTTTATGAGTTTTAATATTTATATTCTGGAGTAATATTAGTATTTGCATTTGTCAAACATATTTTTGCTCTCTTCCACCCCCCCAAACTTCCAACAATTGCTAACAATTCCAGTTTAACTGTATATTTTGTCCCTCACTAATCACCTCTATTTTATTGTTTCTCACTTAACCTAGGTTGTAAAGTGTGATTGATTTCATCTATCATGGTTGCAATTTACCCTCAGCAAATTAATATATTTCTTTAGAAAAATAGAATGTTTGAACATATCAAAAGATAAAATTGTTCATGTTTAGCTTTCTGCACATAAAACATGACCCTTTTAGTTTTTAATATAAACCATTCATGCTCAAAAAGCTGGATTAAAACATTAAGCTGATGGTGCCCTGCTCACTGTGATTATCAATAGAGCTGATTCATGATCTCAATTACAACTGATTGCCAATGAGTTACCACAATGTTTATTGCAACCCTATAACAAACTATTAATTGCTTATGTGCTAAATGTGAAGAGAGGCAAGAAATCCTTCCACTCTCTGTTATTTTGTGGCTGAAATGAGACTTTACAGATCTATGAACCTTGTCTCTATCAAAAGTATTACTAACCAATTAAAAATGTTCTCCCATTTTTTGGGGATTTGAGCATGGTTGAAGGTTATTGTCCATCCATAATTGCCTTTGATTTAAAAGTTACTGATGATCTACAAAAATTTTCATACCTATAACTGCTTGAGTGGCATCTTAGCCACCAATCTAAACATTCACTATATGTCACCTTTCTTGAACTGCTACAGTCCTAGTGGAAGCGCAATTATTTGGTTGACTTAAAGTGAAGATTGATAGATGTTTAGCTATTAAGGAAATCAAGGAACTATCCTTGATTGTGGATGGCTTACTGATTCTGTTTCTCAATTTCTTGTGTTGTTATTTGTGCAAAGCCCTTTACCTTCTTCGTCACAAAGATTGTTGTCAGATTGTTGAGGTGATATCCTGCTGTCCATTTTGTAGATGGCACACCCTGTAGCCACTGTGCATTGGCAGTAGAGATGATGAATGCTTAGACTGGGGGCCAAGATGCTACTCATACAGTTAGCAGTTATAAACATTTTTGTATGTTATTGGTAACATTTAAATTAAGTATCTTACTTGAAGGGATAAATCCTCTTTTTCTTTAGATGCTGAGTAAGAGACTGCATTCCTACCAATTTCTGTTTTTACTTTTCTGAGCAGTTATGATTTTGTGTTCCAAAAAATTCATCTAACACCACTTAACTAAATTCATGAATTGAATTGCTCTCATAAAATCATCCTATTTTGGTCACTTTGTTTATATGATCTCATTAGTACATATGAATTAAAACTCTGAACACCATTTATTCCTCTGTAACATGCTGTGAAATAAATCTGGAATGTTATAGAACTTGGTAAATAAAGCCCCAAATTATTGCTTCACCATCTGATTCTAGCCCAATGTGCCACAAATATTATTTAAAATAGCCTCCATGAAGATGAAAAATTCTGCAGGATTCCCTCTCATGATTGTTTCTTGCAGTTGTTAATCTGGGTCAAATTGATTGAGTTGCCAGTTCCTCAAGACCTCAGAGATGTAGAATTTATTGACCCCTGCCCCCACCATCCCACCACCCTGCTGCTCTCATTACTTTAATCAATGTTACTGACTCACCAATATTTCCTTCTCACCAAGTCCCCGATGATGTGCTGCAAGACGCCTGTAAGTGAATGCTCCAGGACAATTTGAAGTGCAATCCTAGTCCTCAAAGTCTGAGACCTGATTCTTAATCCAACACATGACCAAGTGGGATCAATAAAGCTGTTTTTGTTGTCAGCACTCATATCACAGAGACATAGTAATTGTGGTTTCCAGAACTTGTATTGAGAAGCACTTTGAATTTTACTCTGGAACCAAGTCCAGTTCAAGTTGATTCTTTAAAAATAACAATCTAATTTCCTTTCCCTCATTTACTTGCTTGCCTTTTTGAGTTTCAAAATATTATACAAAAACAGGTTGAAGATTGTTGGATGAATAAAAACCATTCTTAACTTTTCATTAGGTGGGTGGGAAGTAAGCTGAAAAACCCTTTCACATTGAAAGTAAAATCATTGCTCAATGGCTATCTCTGCTGAGAATTATCTGTGTGTAGATGCAGGGTGATCAGATTTGAATACGATTCTTCCTCCCCAGGGAACAACTGCCCAGCACTCTGTGTAGACTCATGCATGAAAACCAGTCACCTTGGGCAAAGCTGCTAAAGGCACAGGCATCTTTGGAACATGGAAAGGAAAGAAAATAAATATTTTAATGGAAACTTCTTTATTCATAGTCAAGCTTAAACTAAAAATTGTTCCCACTGTATTGATCATAGATAGGATTTTTCTATCATGAGTTTCCTGAGCAAAATTACTTAAGTTATTCAGCCTCCACTGTCATGTGACCATTATGTAAGCCACCGACTCTTTCCCATGGCTGCTCATTTCCGCAGGAAAAGTCTTTACAAATTAGACACAGTAAATTGGTTTGATAATAGTTCAAAACTTATATCTGAATAGTGTCACTTTATAGATCTCTTTGTAACCAGGAATTTACTCCACAGAATATATTAGATTTGTAAGGTCTGAATGTCACTGACATTATTGGCAGCTGTGTTAACTGTGAATGGAGTGTGCTGTGTATGCTATAGTTATTAAATTTCTCCAGAGACCATGACTCATTTAATCAAATATTCATACCTCTCTGTAAATACACACTGAACAGTATATCCCCTCAGAGAAAAGCATTCCAGTACAAGCACCCTTTCATGTAGAAACTGAAACAAAAAATCCTCAGTACATGCGGTCATGTTTTTGCATTTACAATCCTTGTGAAACCTCCCAATGCCATTTCCAAAAAGAACATTACTGAACCCCTCTGACCGATTACAAAATGTTCATGGTTGCACAATTGAATTAGAAATTATTCTTTCATTGCTTCATACCAACCATTTTTAATCTGTTACCAAGAGGTCCACAATGAATTATCCTCTTGTTCCCTTGTTTACCATCAATTCAATGGGGTCTCAAACACAGATGAAGAAACTTAGGCCATTGACCCATTACTACAAGAATTTGTATTTAACATGACAACAAACTATTATTTACACCGCCAACAGAACACAATCTTAAAAACATTTTATTGTGGGGTGTTTCCCATAGTCGCTTAACATACAACTGATGTGAAGCAGCAAGATGGTTTCTTTTCCACATATCTCCACTTCACTATCTGTGTGATAAAATCCATTCTCCCGCTATCATATTAAAATTTATTCATAACAAATTAATGTTTTTGATTACTAGTAAACACATTTCCTTGGTGAGTTACTTAATTATATGGACCTTTAAAGATCAGGGTTCATTCTCCAGTCTGCTTTAAGCCATTGGCAAAGCAATAATTGGTCCTGGGAACTCTGCCTTTGAAAGTGGAAATCAGTGAGCATTTGTATGTGGGTTGTTTCTCATGATGCATAGTTAGTGAATACACTGTGAGCACATTCTCCAATTCCCAGCTTCCAGCTCTCAAGCAGGTAAATAGTCCAGGACGCTCATGGTCTTGAGATGCACGTGGAGAAAATCTAATTATTCCGTCAGGTACTCAACGTGGTCATCGTTACATTTAGCGTTATCATCCAAACGAACAGGGCCAAGGGAAGAGAACATCTTTCCATACCTGATGTGGGAGTGCTTATTGAAACAGAAAATTATCCTGCATAAAGCTTTGCTTCATAAAGCCAAGCAGAGGGAATTGTACATCTAAACCATACTGTAACTTAACTGAGAGAATCTGTATGATGTTTCTTAAGGGGGAAATACCACATTCCTAACAATGACTTTCTCAACACAAAAAAAATAAGTTGTTCCTTGAAAACAAAATGCAACCAAATACATATATTTCTTGACAAGTTACATTACTGTCACTTTGACCAATCTTTGTATTTTTTAAGATCTTTCAAAGTTATTCCCATTCAAATCAATAAATTTCTATATACCTTACTTTTGAAATAGTATGCCAAATCTTGTTTCATTGAATAAACCAGTACTTAGAGTAAGTTATATAATCCTGAAAATTAATTTTGAATCATGGAGAGTAACACTAAAATTAATGTAAGCAAAACAGTAATGGAGTAAATAAAGTGTCAAACTAAGTTTAAGGTATAGTCACCCCCACCTGGCATCTGATTCACTTGAATCAACAGTAATCACTCCCTGGTCAAATATAATTACAACAATCAGTTTACATTTGTATATCATAGCTAATACACCAAGTCAATTAAATTTCAAATGTTTGAAATGAGATTATTAGAATTTTGATGATTTTGTTTCTTGGGAAGGTGATCAAATTTACATGAAAATGGCATGAATAAAGTATTTTTTTTTCTGCACATATAATTAAACACCCAGTTTATTTGCATTCCAGCAATCTTAAATCATACTGTTGGGTATTACTTAGGAATATATCAATTTACAATTGAATATCTACTAACCAAATAATCTGTTTATTCCAAATTCTGCTAAAGGTGCAGAGCATCAAACCTTAATGCAACATTGATCAAGATCCGGAAACAAGAACTAAACATTAGTGCAGGCAATCTCAACCTTGAGTGAGTTTACCATCAAGGATGCCCATTTTAGATTAAATATCAAAAAGGAAAAAGATCATGGTAGCCAAAGGCCGATTGAAACAGCTCGAGGGCAAGATCTCGCTCAATAAAGCATCTGAAGATGTTTATGCCAACTTTCCTCAAAACTTGTCAGATCAAAAAAGCTATCCATCATCAATGATGCCATCAATATGAGTTTACAGAACAAATGTCAATATTTATGAATGGCAAGTGGGAGGTAATATTCCTACTATATTAATGTCAGCTATTGACCACTTCAAATAAGAATGAGCAGTAGATCAGAGAGACGATGCAGACTGGGAGATCGCTTTGTTGAGCACTTTGGCTCTGTCCAGTGCAATAGCGTGGATCTCACAGTGGCCCCCCATCTCAATTCTCCATCCCATTGCCTTGTTGATATGTATGTCCATGGTCTCATGCAATGTCAGACTGAGACCACCCCATAAATTGGAGGAAAAACACTTCATCTTCCAACTGGGCACCATCCATCTGAATGGCATTAATATCAACTTTTCTTGCTTTTATTAACCCCACCCCTTTTTCCTTTCCCTATGTCTGTCTCTCCATTCCATCTCCTTTCACACAAACATGATAAATTCTTACTTTGTCCTTTATCAAATACAATTAACACCTTTTATTGGTCTGGATTCCTCCCCTATTGTTTGAATTCTGAGACTTTCTGAAATTTCCTGCTTTTGGCTTATTCTGCTTATTCCCAGGAGTAAATATCTGCAACAATGGATCCTGGACCAACCACGTCAATGTAATAGCCAAGAAGGTACACCTATACCTCTTCAGGAGGCTGAGGAAATTTGGTATGCCCCCACCATCCCCCAACAACATCTATAGATGCACCATCAGAATATCCTGTCCGGTACATCACTGCATGGCATTGAAGTTTAGACCATGTGCAGATTATACCATCACTGAAACCTCCCTTGTCTTCATGGACTCCATCTTCACATCTGCTGATGCCTTGGGAAAGCAGCCAACGTACTAAAGGACTCATCTCAATCTAGTTGCACATTCTTTTCCCTCCTCCTATCAAGAAGAATCAAGAGTGTGAAATCACACACCTTTAGTTTATTTCCCGCTACAGAGCCATTGAATTCTAGAACATGGAAACAGGTCTATATTCCTACAAACCCTTCCTATCCATGTACCTGTCTCGATGTCTTTCGAATGTTACAATTGTCCTTGCTTCACCACTTCCTCTGGCAGCTCATTCCATCTACCCAATACCCTCCATCTCTGTTATGTAAAGGCACATTATTTTATGAACATAATGTTTGTTCAAGTTTGATGTTGTCCTTTCTCTATTCAAATGGATCTCTCTCTGTAACCCTACTCGGCTGTACTTGCATATAGATAGACATGCCAGATAGCACGCAAAATTAATCTTTTCACCATACCTCAGCACATGAAAATAAATATAAATGAAACAAAATATCCACTAGTTCCACTAGTGCATTATGACTGCAGTGTACAAACAACTGAATGCATGCATTAGAACATAGAACAATACAGCACAGTCCAGGCTCTTCAGCTCTCGATGTTATGCCGACCATATATTCCTTCCTTAAAAAAAAGTACTAAACCCTCCCTACCCCCATAACCCTCTATTTTTCTTTCATCTATGTGTTTGTCTAAGAGTCTCTTAAATGCTTCCATTGTTTCAGCCTCCACCACCATCCCCGGCTAGGGATTCCAGGCACCCACGACTCTGTAAAAAAAAAATTTCCCCTGATGTCTCCCCTAAACTTCCTTTCTTCAACTTTGTACACATATCCTCTGGTGTTTGCTGATCCTGCCCTGGGAAACAGGTGCTGGCTGTCCACCCTATCTCTGCCTCTCATAATCTAGTAGACCTCTATCAAATCTCCTCTCATCCTTCTACACTCCAAAGTGAAAAGTCTGAGTTTTGGTAACCTTGCCTCATAAGACTTGATTTCCAATACAGGCAACATCCTGGTAAATATCCTCTGCACCCTCTCCATAGCTTCCACATCCTTCCTATAATGTAGTGACCAGAACTGAACTGAATTACAACAAATGACTCAGGCCACTGCAACCTCAACCAAAGAACAGCATAACCTTAATAACTTCACACACCATCCTGTTTTAGAAATGCATACATTTTCCTCCTTTTTTAACTGTCAACTTCTATGTCTGACATGATTATGCAAATACAACTTTGCAAAGTCAACAATAGTTTAAGGAGTAATCACTCCTTTTCACAACAAAGTTCTGATTGGGTGTCTTCTTCTGTCCACAGATGCCACCTCACCTGCTCCTGTTTCTAGCATTTTCTGTTTTTATTTGATATTTCCACAAGCCATAGCTTTGATTTTCATTTAAGTGACTGAATTTTAAGTGGAAGTTCTGGGAGTGCTCAGGAGTGGAAGTGGATTCCAGTTGCACACACGACATCCTGAAGTCAGTGCATGATATCCATTGGTAGCTTTATATTCCAGCAACTGCATTATTTCTGGATTTCTTCTCATGTTCAGAATCAGAATTAGAATTATTGCAATGAACATGACATGAAATTTGTTGTTTTGCAGCAGCAGGATTATGCAGAACAAGGTGCAAACCTAAGACAAATTACAATTCTGTAAATACAAAATTTAAAAAATAACTAGTGCAAAAAAAATGAGATAGTGTCCATAACAGCAAATAGTAAAACTTTGAATTTTATAAGTTATAATGTTAATGGGCTTAATAATCCAATAAAAAGAAAGAGCATTAGAAGCTGCTTTATTGAGGCATAGCCTCTTAAAGATGTCCTGACTGGAATTAAGACTAATGCTAATGATGTTGCTAACCAAGTTTACAATCCCCTGTTTCCTGTTCTTTTCCTGTGCATAGACATCTCCATACCAGTTAGAATGCTCTTCATGGTACACCTCAGGATAGGTCTTCAGAGAATTTGGCTGAACAGTGATACCATGCACATCTGATGAAACATTGCAAATATGAAATTTCATGTATTAAGGAGATGCAAATAAGAATCAAATGAAGATACTGAAAGGCTGCCCTCATTGGAAATTATGCAAGGGCCCATGTGGACTTAAAGGTTTTCAAGAGGTTAGCACAAAGATTGTGATAACACACTCATGAACCAATTAGATCAGGAATTGTGGTACAATTAATGACCTTCAGACACTGCCCCAACCAATTTCCTTTTGTATTAGTGCATACATTTGGAGTATGCCCATCCCTTTGAAGCCTTACTCTTCAGCAAACCCCATAGGTTCAGTCATCACTGCAGTGGGTTCTTCCTACCTGTTCCACAGCTAATTGGATCATGATTGATCTTTCACTTCAGTGCCTCTTTCCCACACTAATTTGATAACAGTCAAGTTCATTCAAATTTTGGATCTTCATCTTGAATATACTACTTAACAGCTCACTTTGTTAAGAGATTTCCAAAGACTTATTAGCCTTTAGGTAAAAAAAAAATTCTTCTCCTCCATCACAAATGGCTAACATAAATTTTGAATCTGCTGGCTTCAATCTTGACAATTTGGTATCTATTCTGACAATTGTGTGAACTTTGTACGTTTAATAAGATCACCTCTCATTCTTCAAAACTCAAAAAAATCTTCATCCCAGTCTCATTGAGATTTCCAGATCTGACAAACCCAGCATGGTTAACGTAGCAGATAGCACCAACGCTGTTACAGCATCACCGACTGTGGTCTGAATCCAGCCCAAGCTGTAAGGAGTTTGTACATTCTCCCTGTGTTTGTGTGGGTTTCCTCCCACCATTCAAAAAATGTACCATGATGACAATTGGGTGGCAATGGCCTCGTGCACCGAGAGGGCTTGTTACTGTGCTATATGTCTGTATATTTAAACCCACTGTCAAGAATCAATTTAATTAACCTTCATTGTAGTTCCTTTATTGCAAGTACAACATTCCTTAGATATGGAAAACAGACCTATACATAATAACTGGCTCAATATGATTGGAGCAAAACATCCATAATCATGTACTTAAATCTATTTAAAGACTAATGCACAATTTACCCAAATTGCTTGCTGTATCTGTACATTAACTTTTAGTGAGTCATGTGCAAATTTTAAAATATACTCATCTTTATCAAAGAAACCCATTATCCTAGTCACAAGTCTTCTCACTGCTATCCTCAGACCAAAGATACAGAAGCCTGAAGACCAGCACCTATAGGTTCAAGAACAGTCATATTTCCAACATCTATCGTGCTCTTGAACCTCCCATTGTTATGCAAATACTGGGCACCACAAAAGGACAATCCACATTATTCCAAAGTCACTTGACTTTTTTGGACTAGGATACTTATTATCTACCTTTTGTATTTTTACCCTTTTAATTCAATTATGTATAGTCTTTATAGTATCTGTTTAGTTGCAGCAAGAATTTCAATGAATATGTACAATTTACACAGTTTATAAAGTTATACACATAATATTCAATCTGGCTTGAGTCCTTTTGCATTAATCTAATTGTCTGTATTCCCAAATCCATTCTTGAGAATAAGGCAGCCCACATTATTACTCAGCACTGTATAATCTGGAAATTTGGATAAACTACATTTGATTTCAAATCACTGAAAAGGATGGTCTGTAACTGGGGCCACGAAAACTTAAGGCAGCCTCCCAACCTGAAAATGACTCCTTTATTCTTGATTTCCACAACTACTTGGACTACTCATCCTCACACCCTGTCCCCTGCAAGGACTCCATTCCCTTCTCTCAATTTCTCCATCTCTGCCGCATCTGCTCCCAAGATAAGGTCATCCAGTCCAGAGCCTCTGAAATGTCTGCCTTCTTCCACAAACGTGGCTTCCCCTCCACCATTATTAACTTGGCCATCACCTGCATCTCCTCCATTCCCCACTCACCTTCCCTAGCCTCCCCATCCCCAGAAACAATAAACACAGAATCCCCCTTGTCCTCACCTACCATCCCACCAGCCTCCGCATCCAACACATCATCCGCCGGAATTTCCGGCACTTATTACAGGACCCCACCAGCAGACACAATTTTCCTTCTCCTCCCCTCAGCCTTCCATAGGAACCATTCCCTCCGTGACTCCCTTGTGCACTTTTCCCTCCCCACTCATTACCCCCCCCCCCCCACCGGCACCTTCCACTGTGGTCATAGGAGGTATAATACCCGCACCCACATCTCCTCCCTCATCCTGGTCCGAGGTCCCAAACAGACCTTTCAGGTGAAGCAACACTTCACTTTTACTTCCGAAGAACTCATTTACTGCATCCAGTGCACCTTCTGTGGCCTTCTCTACATCAGAGAAACCGGTTGCAGATTAGGAGATCACTTTGCCCAGCACCTCCTCTCCGTCCGCAACAAAAGCAACCTTCCCGTAGCCAACCCTTTCAATTCTGAGTCACACTCTCAAGCTCATGTCTGTCCATGGCCTTTCACACTACTCCACCCTGACCACCCACAGATTGGAGGAACAACACCTCATTTTTCATCTGTGCACTCTCCAGCCCCAGGGCATGATCATTGAGTTCACTGCATCCACTAATCAGCTTGCCTTCTCCCCCCCCACCCCCCTTTAACTAGTTATTTCAGTTGCTACTTCCTTTCTCTCTCCACCTAGCCTAGACTCCTCCCTCCCCACAGTGTCCCCCCCCCCACCCTTCTCCGCCTATCATCTCCTACCCTCCCTCCCCCCCTTTTATTCAGACATCCCTCATGTTCCCCCACACCTTGAAGGGCTCGCCCAAAATGTTGATGATGTATCTTTACCTTTGCTACATAAAGGTACTGTTTGACCTGCTGAGTTTCTCCAGCATTTGTGTGTTTTTTCACTTATTTATTCTTACCGCTTCCTATCAATTGAACAATTTTCAAGGTGCACTAGTATATTACTCTCAACATTGCACACTTTAATTTTGTTTAATCACCTTTATTATTAAAGGCCTGCTAGAAATCAAAATAAGCTACATCACACATCTTTATTCCATTCTTTAATACAGTAAAACCCCTGGTATCCAGCATCTATGGGGACCAGTAGATGCCATATAAGTGAATTTTTCGGTTACTTGAGATTGCATGTTGTGTGAATGGCAAAATAACAGAAGGCGTGTCAATTTTAAACTTCCTTTTTTTGCTGGTTGTTTGAATTCCAGATAACAGGGGTTTTACAATATCAGGACTACCCCAGCTACTAGGCTATTTTTTGTGTGTATGGTCACCTTGCAACCACATTTCTGTAATGGCTATTTGATCACACCCATTATATTTACATTTGTGTTTGATTCATCCAACATGCATTCAGATAAATAATTTTGTCTTTCACCACTTTTAAGTTATTGAATTAATTTGCTTGAATGAACTGTTCCTTCCTGTTTAACCCTGATTAGTATCTATTTTGCTCTACTGCACTATTGCTTTGTTCCTTTAATGTTTATGGATGTTCCCCATGGACTAGCAGAAGGCACTTGATAGAAGCCCCTCATAAGAGATCACTAGTAAATGTTGAAGCTCATGAACGGTCAGTAAGTTACTTTCCTGGCTTGGAAATTTGCTAAGCAGTGGGAGAGTAGGGAAAAACAAACAGTTGTTCAAATTTGGGGTTTTATTCCTAAGAATGTAGAAGGGTGATTTGATTGAATTTTGTTAAAGAGAATTTAGGGCTTTTAAAAACCAATCATATTTGCTAATTGCTAGCCTGGGGTTCATCATAATATAGTCACAGAGAAACATTTCTACATGCCATGATGGTCAAAACTACTGAATGGGAAAATGGGAGAGGTGCTATACTCCAATGCAAATATTGATATTTTGACAGACTATACATTTTATATTGTATATAGATATGTTTTTTGAAGGAGATAGATTGTGGGGGTAGTATTTCTTCTTTCTTTGGCTTGGCTTCGCGGACGAAGATTTATGGAGGGGGTAAAAAGTCCACGTCAGCTGCAGGCTCGTTTGTGGCTGACCAGTCCGATGTGGGACAGGCAGACACGATTGCAGCGGTTGCAAGGGAAAATTGGTTGGTTGGGGTTGGGTGTTGGGTTTTTCCTCCTTTGCCTTTTGTCAGTGAGGTGGGCTCTGCGGTCTTCTTCAAAGGAGGCTGCTGCCCGCCAAACTGTGAGGCGCCAAGATGCACGGTTTGAGGCGTTATCAGCCCACTGGCGGTGGTCAATGTGGCAGGCACCAAGAGATTTCTTTAGGCAGTCCTTGTACCTTTTCTTTGGTGCACCTCTGTCACGGTGGCCAGTGGAGAGCTCGCCATATAATACGATCTTGGGAAGGCGATGGTCCTCCATTCTGGAGACGTGACCCATCCAGCGCAGCTGGATCTTCAGCAGCGTGGACTCGATGCTGTCGACCTCTGCCATCTCGAGTACCTCGACGTTAGGGGTGTGAGCGCTCCAATGGATGTTGAGGATGGAGCGGAGACAACGCTGGTGGAAGCGTTCTAGGAGCCGTAGGTGGTGCCGATAGAGGACCCATGATTCGGAGCCGAACAGGAGTGTGGGTATGACAACGGCTCTGTATACGCTTATCTTTGTGATGTTTTTCAGTTGGTTGTTTTTCCAGACTCTTTTGTGTAGTCTTCCAAAGGCGCTATTTGCCTTGGCGAGTCTGTTGTCTATCTCATTGTCGATCCTTGCATCTGATGAAATGGTGCAGCCGAGATAGGTCATAAACAAACACTTCTCAAAACAGATCTCATTTAAAATGCAAGAGCTTTGCTCAAACCAGACAGTCCAGGCCCAGGGCCTTTGTAAAGACAATAAAACCTGCTTTACTAGAGGTTTTCATAAGGAGGTGCAAATAGAAGAACCTGAGCTCAAGAGACTTCACAAGTAGGTGTTCATTGGACATGCTGTGGAGTAATGGATTATTGTTTTGAAGGAACAGATGAACAGACTCAGAAGTTTGGGTCCACTTTTATTTTGAGAGAGAGAGAGAAAAATCAAACAGGTTTTCTCTGAGAGAGAGAGATATGGTTTCTTCAGTCATGGCAAGCTGACAACTTGTTGAAACCCCATTTTGAAGATGGGTTGTGAGTTCTGAGTTCAGTTTGTTGAAAACCCCCATGGTCCAGACAAGAGGAAATGGCTGGCTAGAGTGTTTCACCTGAAATAAACTCTGTGGTGACCGGCAGAAGAGGAGATTATCATTTAGAAAACCATGATGGGGCAAGTTTCTTCAGCAAGGCACTGAGTGGCCAATCAGAGGGAATCAGCAACGAATCTCTCTCTGAAACTAACAAGAACCTTCCTGAGCAGTAACCAATTACCTTTAAGCACCAGAGCTTGGTGAAAACTCATAAATGTTAAATTCTGTACACAGTTTATGAATTGCCAGACACCAGTGAACTTGGAGGAATGAGAAGTGAGATTGGACTGTGAATCAAAGAACTCTTCTGGATTTATACACATTACATAAACATGCACTTAGAATTAGAAGGGGGTTAGAAGGGAATTAGAAGGTCGACAGCATCGAGTCCACGCTGCTGAAGATCCAGCTGCGCTGGATGGGTCACGTCTCCAGAATGGAGGACCATCGCCTTCCCAAGATCGTATTATATGGCGAGCTCTCCACTGGCCACCGTGACAGAGGTGCACCAAAGAAAAGGTACAAGGACTGCCTAAAGAAATCTCTTGGTGCCTGCCACATTGACCACCGCCAGTGGGCTGATAACGCCTCAAACCGTGCATCTTGGCGCCTCACAGTTTGGCGGGCAGCAGCCTCCTTTGAAGAAGACCGCAGAGCCCACCTCACTGACAAAAGGCAAAGGAGGAAAAACCCAACACCCAACCCCAACCAACCAATTTTCCCTTGCAACCGCTGCAATCGTGTCTGCCTGTCCCGCATCGGACTGGTCAGCCACAAACGAGCCTGCAGCTGACGTGGACTTTTTTTACCCCCTCCATAAATCTTCGTCCGCGAAGCCAAGCCAAAGAAGTTAATAGTAATAAGTTAAAGTTTGATCCTGTTTTTATATTTAAAGAAAATTAAAAATTACTTTTGTTTAAGTAACCATTTGTCTTATGAATTTCTATTGCTGCTGGGTTTTGAGGTCCTCTGGGCCCGTAACAATACAAAGTAATTATTAGTTATTTTCATTATGATTATACTCCCAAGATCGTGTTATATGGCGAGCCGTGACAGAGGTGCACCAAAGAAGAGGTACAAGGTCTGCCTAAAGAAATCTCTTGGCGCCTGCCACATTGACCACCGCCAGTGGGCTGATATCGCCTCAAACCGTACATCTTGGCGCCTCACAGTTCAGCGGGCAGCAACCTCCTTTGAAGAAGACCGCAGAGCCCACCTCACTGACAAAAGACAAAGGAGGAAAAACCCAACACCCAACCCCAACCAACCAATTTTCCCCTGCAACCGTATCTGCCTGTCCCGCATCGGACTTGTCTGCCACAAACGAGCCTGCAGCTGACGTGGACATTTACCCCCTCCATAAATCTTCGTCCGCGAAGCCAAGCCAAAGAAAGATACTCTATCATGAGAATGGTAGAAATTAGGAACTTTCACAAATGACAATGGTCAATTATGAACTTTAAATCAAAGATGGATTTTTGATATTAACTGTATGAAGGGGTAAAAAGGAAAGGGAGGTAAATGGAGTTAGGTTACCAGTCATGATTTCATGGCCATACTCACAAGACTAGGTAATGCAAGGAGTTTGTACACAGTGAAGCAGGATAACTTGTGCTTAATCTCAAATTCATTTATTAATCAAAATGACCCCATGATCAAATTTTTTTCTAATCACAAACAGGTACAACTTAAAGGTGAAAAAAAAAATGCATGAAGAAAATCAGAAAAAAATGTTTAACCAAGTATTTACATAATTTTATTTATACAGAAAAACACTGATGCTCATATTTTTTTTTATATACAGTATAATATAGACTTCCGCAAACTTTTTAAAATCAGTATCAAGCCATGCAAATGACCATATATCCATCAATATTAATAGGGCAATGGCTGGAAACCCCATCATTGTTGCTGCAAAATTCTGTTACAACAAAACAAATTCCTCATAACTCAACCTCTCTGCTTTCTTCATCCGATTCTTGGAGACCTGTTCTGCCGATTCAGTTTTCAGTGTGCAATGTTTATCAACTTGATAATCTTTAGCATGCCCCCTTGAAAATGTAAATAGTGGATATTTTTCCTTGGAGGAAGGAAAGTTCAAAACCTAAAATTTAAATAGAAATAAATTTTAAAAGATTTATATTTTTAACCCAATTTGATATTTAAAAAGTCTTAAATTTACCAATTTTGACTTCAGTATTCGGTTATCGCTCGTCCTTTGCAACTGGCTGTGCTCTGGCACCTTTACCAACACTGTCATTGTTTGTTTGTTACCCTACTTAGGGAGTATCATCAGGCTACAAGAGCTACTTATCCCTGATCCCTTTCACACTCAATAATTGCACATGCACTTCCCAGTAGAATTCAGAGATCAACTTTTTGCAAAAAGTCAGCTGAAATAACTTGCCATTGGCCTGGCTAAAAAGTGGGCAAATTCAATATAGAACAGCAAGAAAACCTGGGATATTCCAGGTTCATGCAACTCATTATCATACCAGAGAACATTTTTTACCAATACATACACTGGGAATGTTTAACAATGCTTCAAGCCGATATTCCAATCAAATCGCTGTTGAATGATGAAAAGTAAAACTGCAGAAATATAGAATTATACATACAATGCTGCACAAGACCACTAAAATATATTTGAATAAAGAGAGCTTAATTTTTTTTTCAGGAATTGACTTAACATGGCCAAGTGGTTTTAAAATTTTAAATGGGCCAGATCATGTTGTCTGCTAATCAGCAGTTTTGTAGAAAGCCACAAGCAAGTAGCAGGGCATTGGCAATGTAAAAATCAGGAAAATGGTCTTTCAATCTGCATTTGGTTTCTCCAGTCTAGACACCATCATAAAAACTAAATTCAACACACTAAATTGGAGGAAGTGCAAGTGAATTGTTGCTTCACCAGGAAGGATAGTTTGGGTCTCTGGATGGTGGGAAGGAACATGACAAAATAGCACATCACAAACTGGAATGTGCCACTAGAAATCATGTGGTTAGCAGAGATGCAAGAGTGGGACAAGGAGGCGCAGAGGGAACAGTCCCTTCACAATACTGAAAGGGGTGGAATCCCATTGAACGTAGCAGGAATTTTGGAGGCTGATCCTTATGCGGGTTTATGGGATGTCTGCATGGGATTTTCCTGGGGGCTCCGGTTTCCTTCCACTGTTCAAAATGTACCAGGGGTTGGAGGTTGGATGGGCATAATGGGCTGAAATGGCCTGTTACAGTGCTGTATCTCTAAATTTTTAAAACATATATAAACATTTAGTTCCTTTAATTTGATGAAAGTGTGTGGAGTTGAAAGAGTTATTCAATGGAAGAATGAGATCCAGCAAAGGGGAGCCAATGTTAATTTTATTTTCAAGAAAGTGGGCTGTCAGATAATTATGGTAAGAGATAGATGACCTGAAGGATTATACACCTTTAGTGATTGAGCCAATTGGACCTTAAAACTAGAAACCATTAAGAGAAGGCAACAGAGATGTCACTGACATATGGGAATGAACTGATCGAGGGAAGAAAGAAAAGAGCAGTTTGAATCAGTGGGCATAGCAGAACAGTCATGGTTGTAGATCTTTTGAGGAGAGGGTAGAACTGGACTGTGTGGAATTAAGTGTCTGAGGCAGGAGCTGGAGGTCGGAATGTCATGTAATTAAATGAGGTCAATATAGAATTGAGTAGTTACATTACAAAGAGCAGCTGAGCAACAGTTTGCTAATGTGAGTATATTTAATCAAAGGATGGGTTTATATCTGTTAACTCAATAGATTTTTCATTTAAAATGTCTAATTCTAATTTTTATATATATATAACATATATATATATATATATAACAATTACAGCACGGAAACAGGCCATTAGGCCCTTCTAGTCCACATCGAACCAAACACTCCTCTCTAGTCCCACCTACCTGCACAATGACCATAACCCTCCACCTTCTTCTCATCCATATACCTGTCCAACTTTTTCTTAAATAATAAAATTGACTCTGCCGCCACTATTTCTCCCGGAAGCTCATTCCACATCGCTACCACTCTCTGAGTAAAGAAGTTCCCCCTCATGTTACCTCTAAACCTCTGCCCCTTAACTCTTAACTCATGTCCTTTTGTTTCAATCTCTCCTACTCTTAATGGAAATAGTCTATCCACATCCACTCTGTCTATCCTTTCATAATCTTAAATACCTCTATCAAATCCCCTCTCAACCTTCTACGCTCCAAAGAATAAAGACCTAATCTGCCCAATCTCTCCCTGTACTCTAGATGCTTAAACCCAGGTAACATTCTGGTAAATCTTCTCTGCACTCTCTCCTTCCTATAATTAGGCGACCAGAACTGCACACAATAGAATTTGAAAAAATAAATTTCTCTATAGTTAAGCACATTTTCATGCATTAATAAGATAATTTCCCCCAATTCATACCAACTTTAATGTGTGCTATGAATGAAAAAATCTCAGAATGCACACAATGTAAAGCTTTAAGTTAGAGTATTAATGAAAATGATTTGTCAATCTTAAATTTATTTTGCTTTCAATATTGCCACCTACTGGTGACAATATTTGACAGCTATTTGAGAAACACAATGTCAAATGCTAATAATGACTTCTCATTGACAAGAATGTCTTTTGAAACAATTCAAACAGTCTTTACCAAATTTCTTTTAAAAATAGAATTGATGACTAGTTATGAAAGGAATGGAGAAAGTTGATTTGGGCAATTTGCTCATTGTGGTTAAGGATTCAAATGCCAGGGGAAACAAGCACAGTAGGGAAATGAGGCAGAAATTTTATTCCAACAAGATTAAATAGAGATGCATGATAAATCAGAGAAGTATCTTGAAGCAATAAGTTTGAACATTCTCAAGAATAGATTTTCTACACAAAGAAGGACTAAGGGCCATGTTGAGATGACAAGGTCAATCGAAAAACAAACAGGCTAGTGAGCTCTTGGCTTCTGTTCTGAAGAATTCATATGAAATAAAGAGATATCTCAACTCTTCCATGATATCAATGTTGGAATGCTGCATTATTTTGCTATTCTTCGCATCAGAGCAGCCAATCTTAATTAATCTAGACCTCCCAAGAAAGTATGATTTAAAGCCTCACCAAATTAGCATTTCCTTATTAATATACCTGCTGAGTATTTAGCTCTTGTAATGATAGCTTGTATGCATTTCCTGAGAACAGTGAAAGAGCAATTTATGCAGTGATTTCTCCCAGCCTACTCCATCAATTATTCCTACCACCCACCTTTGTTACTTCATCAATTATTTGGTTAAAATAATATTCACTGGATGAATAAAGTCCTATTGTGCAGCTGGGATCCATTTTGCCAAATGGCATTTTTTTCGGAGATGGACAGTGATACGACTGAAAATTTAAAAAAAAATAGCAGTTAGACTTTCAGCAAAAAGATATCATGGTTCCACTGATTATTAATACAAATGCAGATAACTGACATATTTTCTTAAAATATCTGCTTCTATGAGAGAAAACTTAATACTGATAATTATTCTAATTACACTACTCTGAAATTGTCTCAAAAGATCAAGTTGTAATGCAGTTATTAATGGAAAATATAGTGACATATGAGAGTTAGTTGAGACTAAATGGCCTGTTACAGTGATGAACATCTAAATTTACAAAAAAAGTTATTGTCTGAATGAGGTGCTCTGCAAAGCAGTTGCCCAATCTGTGTTCAGTTTCTCCAATGTGCAGGAGACAACATTACAAGCATCAAATGCAGTACTTGGAACTGGAAGAACTGTAACTGCTTCAGCACAGAGGACTTGTTGGAACTCTGGGTGATGGAAAAGGAAGGGATATCTGTTGGATCTCTGCAGGACATCAGTTCTCCACCCCACTCTGATGTTTGTGCCTCCTGCCCAATGCAAACAACACTTAGTCTTTCATCTGGGCACCTTCTGGATTCAAAATCAAATTCTTCCATTTTCCGTAACTCACTTACCATGTCTGTGTTAGAAGAGTTCGTGACCACAGCAAGTCATCTATGTTTTTTTTCCCTCCTCTCTTCATTAACAGAGCCTGACCTGATAGCTATGTTTGATAGTTTAGAATTTCCTGACATTTAACATGATTTTGTATTATCACTTTCTAACTGCTTCCATTAATCTATCGATTACAACAGTCCAAAAGATTCACGTTCATCTCTACCGGGAATAATTTTAAAAAATCCATGCTATTAACTGAATTTAAACCCCACATCTGTATTTAGATTTCAACTCTCATCATAATATTGTTAGTCCAGGTTTCTGAGTCATTAATCGGGTAACTAAACCGCTGCCTCACCACTATACCTATTTAATTTTGCAATTCTCTTGGGGACACAGCAGTTTAGCAAACAGCACATCCCTCCCAGATGAGCTCAATGCACTCTACACTCACTTTGAGCAGAAGGCCAGCAAGCCAGTGAGACACAACTCTCCTACCTCAACAACATCTCCAATGCAAATATCAGAGTGCCTGACAGAACAAACTCGCAGAAAGCAACTGGCCCAGACAGAGTCCCTGGACATGTATGCCATGTCTCAACAGACCAACCAGGAGGAGTATTCTCAGACATCTTCTTCAAACTTTCCATCTTTCCCACAGGCTGAAGTACACCCAGTAGCATAGTGGTTAGTGCAACATAATCACAGCACCAGCAACTCGTGTTCAAAACCACGACTGTCTGTTTGCAGTTTGTGTATTCTTCCCATGATTGCTTGGGTTTCCTTCAAGTGCTCTAGCTTCCGCCCATGTTCCCAAGACATACAGGTTAGTAGGTTAATCAGTTACATAGGTATAATTGGGCAGCACAGGGCTCACTGGTCCAGAAGGCCTTTTACCATATTGTCTCTCTATGAAGCCAACAGGTTCACTATCCTATCAGGGTGCCTCACAAAATGCTATGAGAATTGCTCCACCCAAGACCGCAAGAAACTGCAGAGGGTTGTGAATGCAGTTCATCCATCAGATACCTCTCCCCTCCATTGCCTCTATCTGCAAGTTCTGATGCCTTAAAAAAACATCCAACATATTAAAAGGAGTGAAACAAGAAAGTCTGTTAAAACACAAGGCTGGAGGGACTCCGCAGGTCTCGCAGGGTCCATTAGAGATGGATATATAACTGACATTTTGGGCCTGAGCCCTTCTTCAAGGTATGAGTAAAGAGCAGGCAGGTGCCTGAATTAAAAGGCTGGAAAGAAGGAAAGAAAGAGCAGGGGAAGGAGCACAGACCACAGACAAAGGGTGATAATTGGATGGAGATAGGATGACAAGAGAGGAATGGTGAGAATTGATCTGGGAACGGGTTCTCTATGAATGCAGAACTGGAGGAAGAGATGGAGGGAAAAGAAAGCAAGAGAGAGGTAGAGCTTAGAGGAAAAAAGAAATAGGGATAGAATGGGGTCTAACAGAAACCAGAGAAGTCAATGTTAATGCCATTTGGTGGGAGCCCTGTCACAGCATGAGGGTTTGTTCCTCCAATTTGAGGTAGTCTCAGTCTGACAGTGCGCAAGACCATGAACAGTCATGTTGGGCAGTGAAATGAAATGGGTTATCACTGGGAAATCTCTGTTATTGCCGCAGAGTGAAGGTGCTCAAAAAGTGATCTCCAAGTCTGCATCTCTCCGATGTGGAGGAGAGTACAATGGGAGCACTGAATGCAGCTCATGACTCCTGCAGATTCACATGTTGCTTCACTTGGAAGAGCTGATTTGGGCCTTGAATGGTGGTGAGGAAGGAGGTGTAAGCACAAATGTAGCACTCAGTGCAGCCACAGGGATAAGTGCCAAAAGGGTGGGTAGGGAGGAATGGATGAGGGATACATGAAGGGAGCTGTCCCTGCAGAAGACAGAGGGTAGAAGAGGGGAAGAAGTGTCTGGTGGGGAGATCACATAGTAAGGGGCGGAAATGGTGGAGGATCATTTGTTGGATACAGACGCTGATAGGCAAGGACAAAGGGAACCTGTTCTTGTTGAACATTGAATGCTGGGCTGGTGGGAGCCAGGAAGGATGTGCGGGTAATAGAGGATATCTGGGTGAGGGGAGAGTTAATGGAAGTAGAGGAGAAGCCATGCTTTTTGAGGAAGGAGAACATCTCTGATGATCTGGCATGGAAGAGTTCATCCTGAGAGCAGATGCAACAAGGAAATTGTGAGAAAGGACTAGAATCCTTATAAGGAACAGGATGTGAAGACGTGTGGTCGAGTTAGCTTCCACAACCATCTGCTCCCTATGACCACAGGAGGTGCTCCATAGGTGCCCAAACCTCCTCCCTCACCACCATTTGAGCTTAAAGCAGACCTTCCAAGTGAAGCAACACTTCACTTGTGAATCTGCAGGGAGGATCTACTGCAGTGGTTCTCAACCTTTTTCTTTCCACTCACATACCACTAAGTATTCCCTATGCCATCAGTGCTCTGTGATTAGTAAGGGATTGATTAAGATGGTATGTGGGTGGAAAGAAAATGTTTGAAAACCACTGTTTTAATTATACCTAATTGACTCATTATGTGCACGGGCTAATGGGCCAATGGCCAATGACAATTTTTAATCTAGCAAAATATTTCAGTAACAATTGGGTCTAGAGCAGTGATTCTCAACCTTTTTCTTTCCACTCACATACCACCTTAAGCAATCCTTTACTAATCACAGAGCACCAATGGGATAGGGATTACTTCAAGTGGAATGTGAGTGGAAAGAAAAAGGTTGAGAACCACTGATCTACTGCATCCAGTGCTCCAATTGTGCTCTCCTCCACAATGGAGGCAGACTGAGAGATCACTTCGTTGAGCACTTGGTTCTGTCTGCTGCAATAGCAGGGATTTCCTAATGGGAATCCACTTCATTTCCCCACCCCATTCTCATGCCAACATGTCTATTCGGGGTCTCTTACTACCAGATTGGAGGAACAACACCTCATATCCTGCTTGGGCCCTCTCCAACAGAATGGCATTAACATCAACCACTCTGGTTTTTGTTAGCCTTGTTCCCATCCATATTTCTCCTGCTCTGCATTCCCAGAGCCACTCCATCCCCCGTTCAATTCTCACCTTTCCTCTCCTGTCAGTCTGTGTTCCTTCCCCTGCTATTTATTTCCCTATCCTCAGCCTTTTAATTCAGACACCTGCCTGCTTTTTACTCATACCCTGAAAAAAGGCTCTGGCCCAAAACAACAGTTATAAATCTTTACCTCCTATGGATGTTGTGAAGCCTGCTGAGTTCCTTCAGCATTTCTCAGTTTTTACAATGTATTACAAGAGTCATTTCATCATCAGTACATATTCCAAATTCCCCTCCCATTATGAAGGAGGTTCATCAGCATGAGATCAGGCACCACCAGATTCAATGACAGTTTATCTACCTGCATTATCAGACTCTTGATTTAAACTTAAAATTATGCTACCTTTGCTCTGTACTAATTGATCTGTCTCAGTAACTCTGCACTTTATACCACATCTTACTATTGTACAAAATGTCCATTGGTCTGTTTGCAAAACCACCTCTATCACTAGCTTTTGGTACATGTGACAACAAACTTCGATACTTATAACAGAAAAGAGGAGAATTTCAATTTCTATTCAAATTAACAGCTTGAACTTGTGTTACAGGGTGGCTGAGATGAAAGTTTCTATTTTACAAATGCATGAACTACCCACCTATGGTTAGTCTCCATTAAGTTTCAAAATATCTGTAAACTTAGTGTACAGATTTTTCTGAAATTTGAACATGAATGTAGAATCTCAATTTACTTTTCATTCCATTGGACTTGTGTGCATCTACAGTTGAAATAAATGCCAGGCATGCAAGAATAATCTCACAAATTTGCCAAAAAAAGGAGAAATACCAAAAGCTTTAAAACTCCTTCAACTTCTATATTATACTAAAAGATTTTGATTAAGGTGGATATGTGTTTACATTAGATTCAAAATGTCCCAAGCATAAAACCAAACCATTTTCATTAATAGCCAAAAGGGAAAAAAAAAAATCAGCATTTTACAGATACAAAACTTCACCTCAAGGGGAAAATCCTCCATGCTGACATCCACAAATGATTGGCAGTAATGAGGATCCATGTAAATTAAACTGTCATCTTGAAGGACAAAAAAGAAAATAAATTCAAAAACTCACAATCGTCATCCAAACACATCCCTTTAAAATGTTCAATGAGTGAAATGATGTCTAATACATGAACTTCCAGTTTATTGCTTGAAGTCTGTTTTACAACAAGACTGCATTGCAAACCTTTTCTTTCACACAGAAATTTTAATATTAAAAATTTGAAAAACAATGAAAAACCAGTTCAAAAGTCTTCATGTTCTGCGCAGTACCAAAAAGTGGGGCATGTGTGTTTTAAAAAACATGCAGGGATGTCAAGA
The DNA here is from genome assembly GCF_036971445.1 of Narcine bancroftii. Classification (NCBI taxonomy): domain Eukaryota; kingdom Metazoa; phylum Chordata; class Chondrichthyes; order Torpediniformes; family Narcinidae; genus Narcine; species Narcine bancroftii. The sequence goes on along the minus strand of NC_091473.1, from coordinate 90,053,404 downwards.
AAGGCCAACATCAGTCTTAGGTGGTAAATGTAGAGGCTAGTGACTCAATTAATATTAAAGGCAATAGTCACAACATTTTATGTTTAAGATTGAAATCAAAATAACTCAATTTCTGCATTTAGAGTCACCAACCAGTCTTGAACTGCAAGGTGGCTGGAGGGGGATGAATCTGGAATGAGTGAATGTGCAAAAGATTAAATGCAGAACATTTTGATGAGAAAGCAATCTATAAATTACAATTAGAGTAAGAAACTCAGCCATTTCAACTGGCAAAAATAAACAGGTGAGTGTAGGAAAGGGGCATTGGAACCAGTTAGATTGATTGTGCCAAGTGATTCATCAGGTGCAATTAAATATATCCATTGTCAAACTTTTAATAAATGTAACTGAAAAATAAACAAAACCACCATTAAGAGAATTAAAGAATGTTTACAACACAATAGGCTATTCTGCTCAGTCTTTACACCAACTGTTGGTCTAACTAATCATGGGTGGGGGGGGGGGGATGTAGGGGTGTGTGGGTAAATTAGACGTGGAGAGGGTGAGCAAATTTAAATTCTTGGGAGTCATTATCTCAGAAATCTTTCCTGGACCCACCACTCTAATGGCAATGTGAAGAAAGCACGTCAGCTCCTCTACTTCCTCAGGAATTTGTGGAGATCTGGTATGGCATCAGAAACCCTGGCAAATTTCTACAGACCTGTGGTGGAAGGTGTGCTGACCAGCTACATCACAGTCTGGTAGGGGGACACCAATACCCCTGAGTGTAAAACCCTGCAAAAGGTAGTGGACACAGCCCACAGGTAAAATCCTCCCCACCAACAAGAGCATCTACAGGGAACATTGCCATCGGAGAGCAGCAGCAATCATCAAGGATCCACGCCACCCAGCACATGCTCTGTTCTCGCTACTGCCATCAGGAAAGAGGTATAGGTGCCACAGACTTGCACCACCAGGTTCAGGAACAGCTGCTCCCCCTCCACCACCAGACTCCCCAACAACAAACTCAATCAGGACTCATTTAAGGACTCTTACACTTTATTAATTTTTTAAATTCTCCCTGTATTGCAGTTTGTTTATATGTGTACATTGTGTGCAGTTTTTTTGCACTACCAGTAAGTGGTAATTCTGTCTCACCCACAGGAAAAGGATCTCAGGGTTGTATGTGAAGTCATGCATGTACTCTGACAATAAATCGGAATCTGAAACTCTGTACAGCATCCTTTCAGTTGCTTTTCCCTGGTCTTCTGCATAGGATGTCCCCTCAGGCACCAATTCCCTTTTGAAGGCACAATTGGTCGTTTCCATCGTTCCCGAAAGCAATGAATTCCATATCATAACCATTCTGAGAAAGAAAAGATTTTCCTCAAATCTTACCTGTACCCATGTCCAAAGTGGCAAGTCCTCAAATCATCTGCTTTTTGGGAACAGGATCCTTTTATTTACCATCTACAAACTAGTCATTATTTTGCACCTTTTTAAAAGCTCTGGTGAAACGTTTAAGATTATCCATTCCAATGTCAGTGAATCATTGTGCACCATCTCCACATCCTAACACTCAGCATCTGTAGGCCATGTAATTATAGAGAAAACACTCCATTTTCCTGCTCTGAAAATAAATGGATATTTCTATTTCCAGGAAGGGTTTCTAATGTTAGATCATCAACAATTGTATGCAGGCTCCCCAATGAGACTATATTCCTAAAAGAATTTTTCATTATATAAGAATTAATTATGCAGAAATTAGCCTTCTATCATTTCCTATTGGAAAAATCCAGCTTGCTACCTAGTGCTGATCATTTTTTTTAAAAAAAGACAAACACATTGTTGAGACTCCAAGGCACAGAGAAATGTAGATTTCTGACTAATTCAAAAATCTTAGGGCAGTGATAATGTGGGACTTTAATTACCCAGATAACCACAGGTACATGGGACACTGTTAGTATGAAAGGTATAAAGGGCACCAGTTTCCTATCATGCACATTGTTAGCCAGTATTTAGCAAGCTCAGCAAGTGGGATGGTGCTTCAGTTCTTGACTGATTTAATTTTAAGGAGGCTGACCAGAGAGATACTGTGAGAACTCTGCCGTGGAAGTGATTATGATGCAGTTAAATTCAGCATTGTTCTGAAAAAAGATAAGAACCAAAAAAACCAAGAGTACATTTTCCAAACTCGAGGAAAGCCAACTTTACCTGCCTGAGAAGTGATGTAACAAAAACAGCTGCAATCAACTACTTGACTGCAACACATCTTCAAAGCAAGGTGAGTTATTAAAAATGATTTGAAAGATTCAGGGTAAACAAAGTTCTCAAAAAGGAGAAAAGGACTGCCAAATCAGGAACAAGGAGCAAAGAGAATAGGATAAATCATATATTGGAAAACCATGTCAAATGCTGAAAGTTTTAATCTTCGAGGTCTTTTGGGGATTTTAGGTAGCATCGGAGTGAAAATAAAAACAGAAAAATGTACAGAAAGATCAGAAAACAAATTTGAAGGTACAATCAAGGAAAATCCAAAGATGCAACATAAAGCAGAAGGATAATATAGGACAAGGTTGTAATTCAGGAAGTATGAGGAACATTGGCATGGAATAAATGTAATACATGAGAAGTTTAATCTTTTTGAAAGTGGATAAATTGGCAGAACCACATGAACTACAGAGATTGTTAGAGGAAGTGAGGAAAGAAATCTTAGAGGCACTGAACCACACTTTTTTCCCCCCAATCATCCATGCCAACAGTAATGATGAAGAATTGGAAAGCTGTTGACAATGTTTCAATAAGGATCATCTAGTTTGTTTAACTTAAATAGTGAGTAAATTATTGGAATTCCAAGGAATTACTGTATCCAAAAGGTTAAAAAAAACAGATTAAAGAAAAATTAAAGCAAGGAAACATGCAAGAGTCAATAGAAGCATAAAACTTGAATTCTTAATGGATTTCACCAACGCATCTGGTACTAGTTAAAAGAGTAAAACATCATGAGATCGAAGTGACTGGTTCCATAGCAGGAGCAGAGGGTAATGATTTTTAGACAACTTTGTGACTGGAAAGCTACAACCATTGGAATACAAAATGCTCACTACACAGACCTTTGATTTTTCTGTTTATATTAATAGATTTAGACTTATTTGGCATGAAAGATTGAGTTTGACAACCACACAAAATTAACCATGATGTTGACAGGGTGGAGGAAATCATTCAATTTCAAGAGGATTTTGATAACTGTTGGGTAAAGAAGTAGTGAACAGAATTTAATCCAGAGTATGAGAGGGCATCCATTTTGAGAAGTGCAATAAAATGAGGGATTCCGCAATTCATGCGAGGATATTGAGAAATGCAGAGGAACAGTTGTCCACAGATCATTGCGTTGATAACACAGCTAAAAAGCGCAAAGACAATACAAGATCAAAGACTTTATGTAAAACAATATATATCACAAGATCTAGGTATAGGAGCAGAATTGGCCCACCGAGTCTGCTCTGCCATCCTTGTTGTTTGTATACAAATGATGCTTGTTATGTCACAGTTTGAGAATTGTACAAAGTGCTAATCATCAGTTCATGTGAAATGAACCATTGCCTGTTGAGTTGCCATCCAGACTGGAAAACTGGACATTAAAGTTGGGAAAGGCTAGGGTTTGATTTCTTTAGCATGAGGAAGACCCAAATGAACTGCACAAAATTATGAACAGATTGACTAGGGCCCTTTATTAAATGATGTGTACCAGCCTCACAGATAGATAGGAGGGGATGGTTGGGGACAGGGCAGGGAAGAAGCAAGAAGAAAACAGTTACTTGATATAGTTATCAGATGTTTATTGACCATACTTACTCTGGTTAAAGAATACTCAAGAACAAGTCCACCCATTTGTGCACTACTATGCCCACTTGTGTGCACATTTCTTGTAAGAGAGAATGATAAGAGATTGGGACACTGATTGGCAGTAGCAATTCAGAATGAGCCTCATTCAAAATTTCCTAATTAGCCAACTTTACCAACATTTGTACCTTCAGCTAGAGAAGTTGGTTGCATTGGAATTATTGGCATCTTGTCTTGATTTGACCTACATTGTTGCAAATAAGTGCAGTTAATTCTTCGCTGGATGTAATACAATTGTTTGAAAAAAAATGCTTTGCTGGGCCACCTGATATTATTAATAATGGAGCACAAAAGGCTAGTTTTTTTTAAATTCATTGAATTTAATTTCACACCTTATCAAAAGCCTTCATACTCAATGTGTGGGCTGGTATTCTTTCAAATTCCAAACAGAAATTCTACCACTACCCAAGGCTTCAATTTTCAACGTGCATTGTAACATTAAATCAACCACTAGCATGACATTTCACATTCCACATTTATTGTTATAATTTTTTTAAAATCCAGTTTTATGTAATTTTCTGCTAATTTTTTTCTGTGGGAATTCCAGAGATCCAAATTGTCAATGTTACCTTATTCAACCAGGTAAAATTAATATGCAAGTTTCATCAACAAATATTGAGTTACTTTGACTACAATGCCATACAGGCCAATTTTTACCTCTTTTCATAATCCAACATTAAACAGAGGTTCTTGCTTTGTTGTCAGCAGACTGCATGGATTTCTCCCTCTCAGTCAATCTCTATTCTTGTTAATTCAGAAGTCCTCCTCACTTCCACAACTCAGTTACTGGCTGAATATAAGACAATTGGGAAACCATTGGAGCAAAGGTATCCAAGGAGTTCATCTTTGTGGCTTTTGGTTCACATGAAGGGCCAGATCAAATCTTCAAATCAATGCTCCCATTAACTCTTGCAACTCAGTCTGGTGTTACCAACAAAAATCATAATAAGGCAAAAGCAATGAGAACAATTATTTCCAAATACAGAAAGTTCTAACAGGACAAAGAAGAAATCATGAAATAGAAGTGGAGATTGGTGGATAAGAGCAACAATGGTCATGGACTACATGATTATATAGTGTATAAAGCCATACAAGTTTATGAAAAGAAATTTAAATGTTTACCTTTTGCATGCAAACATCTCAAATATTTTCCAACTATGCTAGCTTTCTTAAGATATACAAGATGGAGTACAAGGAGAGAGAGAAAAACTGCTGGCATGGTGTCAGGACAACAATCTCTCCCTTGATTGCAGGGAAAAAAAACATCATCGACTTCAGGAAACTGGATGGAGCAAGCTTGTAAGAAATAGTATGAGTTGGCGATTGGATCCGTCATATCTGCTCTGTCTTTCAATTAGATTCAATCTTATTTGTTAGCTCCACTTTCCTGTATTAATCCAATTGATTTAAAAGGCAGGTTTCAAATATTTATGGTAAAAACATCAGGATTAATCAATTAGGGGAGTCAATTAGGGGAGGACTAAATGAACATTTAAAGCAACTGTTGATGGACATATTTGCTTGGCAGTCAGCTTTTAAAAAGGATGAATTTGCAGATGAGTGCAGACTAATAGGAATTAACATTTAGCTCTAATTTAATCAATGATTTTATATGTTAAACATTTTACATTCTGGGAGAGGCACTGAACCATAACCTTTTTACTGAATCATGTATTTGAAAATAAAATAACTGTGATATTTCAATGTTACAATTTTTGCATGACATTTTGCCATCAAATAAAAACAAACATCTCTTTAGTTCACAGTATCAAAAACAAAATTAAATTTTCTGTTTTCATGTGAATAGAATTGATTATAATATTTTGTGATCAAATTTAGTTTCAGAACAATCTTTTAATTGCCTGAGGAAAATCTATTGCAATCAAGGCCCTGTTCAATGCAATTGTTATACAGAGTATCATCATCCAAACAGGTGAGAAAATGACAAATATCGAAATACATAGCTAAGATGACAGTTTTATGGACAATACTTCACCGCTTACAGTTCACAATCAAATAAGAAAAGCAAAATGCACCATTATTAATTATTTGCAGAAGAAAAATCAATGCCAGTTACAAAATACACATACCTTGAAATCCTAAAAAGTAGAAAGACTGCTTCGGTTTTCCACCAATGATCCCGACACAAAACTCAAGACTTAAAATCCCCTTATTAAAGAAAAAGAGAATTGTGTGAGAATTGGGTTTTTTTTCCCCCTATGTTGACGCTACCAAACATATCATTTCGAAGGTGAGAAATATTTGGAAAAAAGTGATCTTCCCTCTCTTGACAATTTTGCATTCTGTTTAAAATAAAACTATTAACAACTAGAAAAAGATAATTGTTGGGAACTGCAAAAATCAGTCACAGCAAAATAATAGGCTCTCGATTTTAATTTCGGTTATCTTCAACCATACATTGCCTGAAACAACAAGATTGTCAAAAAATTAGGGTGCAGTGAAACAAGTTGCCCTCTTCCAATTTTCTCTCCCAAAGATCCTGATTGTATGAATACTGGATGCTATCCATTATCAATTACACCTGTTATACCTGGCTTTAAATGACTGAAATTATACAAAATCACCTTGGTGACACCTGATTATACCCTCATCTGATATTTGCACAGTCAATTTTTTTGTGCAACTATGGCCAATTCTATCCTTCTGAAGGATCTTAACTAATTTAGGAACCTGATTAACATAGTGAGAGTCTGTTCCTCATTGAATCCTCAAAGTGATGGTGTGGCGAACCGCGCCACTCCATTATCAAACCGGCATCCATAGTTGCAGGCCCTCGCAGGATCAGGAGTTCCCGGTGGCTGGAGGGGGGGGGGGGGGGGCGGCACAAAAAAAGTTTGGGAGGAGCACGACTTGAGGTCAGGTGATAACGTGCCAAATATAATTATTTCAACTCCTGCGAAGATTCCAATAAATAGTTCTGTGGGTTCAGCTCACAGACAACTTCTGTTGTGCTTTATTCATTGTACCACTCACTGCATTGGTCACCCCAACGGTCCAAACGACATTTTGGACCTCATTATGGATGCGCAAAACGCTGTTGTGCTCAAACTTCCAGTATTTTGGACCTCGCAGCCACAGGTCTGGTTCGAGCAGGCCAAGCCTCAGTTCCACCTATGCCAGATTACCACTGACACAATGAAGACACCATGAGGCATATTGTTGATTTCTAATGCCAGCCTCTAGCCAACGAAAGGTATGAAGCCATCAAAGTCTTGTTCACATGTTTTTTTTGGCCTTTCCCAATGCAACAGGGCAACACAACTTCTCCTTATGGATGGCCTGGGTGACTGCACTCCTTCCAAGCTAATGAATAAGATTTTGGCACGGTTTGCTTTTAGAATAACATTTTCCCCTTGAGCAAATGTCAGAAGACATCAATTTGCTGCTTGCAGATGAAGACTTTAACGACCCCTGTCGCGTAGCAGACTGTACTGATGAGTTGTGGCATGTTAAGCAGCATGGTAGACTTTCAGTTGGGCACATAGCAGTGCATCAGCAAAGGGCACAAACCCTGCCCATTCATATACCGGTGTGGTGCCAGACTCAACCAGACGCAGCGCAGACAGAGAGCAGTGGTGCTATTACCATCAGAGATAGGGAGCCGCAGCCGCCCCACTCCCCACTGCACGCATCTGGGAAATGCTAAGGCTGGCCATGGTTGTGATGGCCAGCCACATGAACAACCTCCTTTTCTTCTGGGATCACACTCAGGCCATCGGTTCTTGGTCGACATTGGAACAGCGGTTAGTGCGTTTCCCTCCTCTGGCCCAGACACACATTCAGGAAAAAAAGAGCCCTCCTTTCATGGCTGCCAACAACAGCAGCATCAGAACGTACTGGTCATGAACCATTCCACTCAATTTCGGCTTGTCATGGTTCAGCTGGTCCTTCACCATTGCTGATGTATCACAGCCACTCCTGGAAGCTGTTTTTTGTTGTGAGCTGTGACAGAGTATTTTGAGGTGGCTTGGGAGGAATTGCTAGAGCAGCTTGCCCACACACATTTACAAACAAAATATTTGTAGGACTTTTGCAGAGTGCTTTTTGCAGGAAGAGCAGCAAAGTTTCAGAATACAGCTTGCCTAGGAGAGCATGTGATTTTTGCAGGCAGAGACAGAACAGTTTTGACTCTCAGAGAGGGAGGGTGTGAAATGGAGAGGCAGAAATCAGTTCCAGAAGGTCAAGCTGGAAAAGTTTGGAAGGCTGCCTGGTCAAAGGAGAAGACTGATGGTCTGAAAGGTGACCTGAAAGAAAGAAGATCATCTGGAGAACCCTGAAGGGGGCAAGTTTCGTCAGCAAGAATGATTGAAAAGGAATCTCTCTCTGAAAACCAGCACGAACCCTCCTGAGTGGTAACCATTTGCCTGTTAAACACCAAAGACTGGTGAACTTTATTAATACTAACTTATGTGCCAAGTGCAAGAATTGCCTACAACCAGTGAGATTGGACTGTGATCCAAAGAACTTTTCTAATCTTAAATATACATTACACACACCTGCGCATAGTATTGGAGGGGGGGTATTAAGTGGGTTAGGTAGGAAGGTTAGGTAGGAAGGTTAGGTAGGAAGGTTAGGTAGGAAGGTTAGGTAGGAAGGTTAGGTAGGAAGGTTAGGTAGGAAGGTTAGGTAGGAAGGTTAGGTAGGAAGGTTAGGTAGGAAGGTTAGGTAGGAAGGTTAGGTAGGAAGGTTAGGTAGGAAGGTTAGGTAGGAAGGTTAGGTAGGAAGGTTAGGTAGGAAGGTTAGGTAGGAAGGTTAGGTAGGAAGGTTAGGTAGGAAGGTTAGGTAGGAAGGTTAGGTAGGAAGGTTAGGTAGGAAGGTTAGGTAGGAAGGTTAGGTAGGAAGGTTAGGTAGGAAGGTTAGGTAGGAAGGTTAGGTAGGAAGGTTAGGTAGGAAGGTTAGGTAGGAAGGTTAGGTAGGAAGGTTAGGTAGGAAGGTTAGGTAGGAAGGTTAGGTAGGAAGGTTAGGTAGGAAGGTTAGGTAGGAAGGTTAGGTAGGAAGGTTAGGTAGGAAGGTTAGGTAGGAAGGTTAGGTAGGAAGGTTAGGTAGGAAGGTTAGGTAGGAAGGTTAGGTAGGAAGGTTAGGTAGGAAGGTTAGGTAGGAAGGTTAGGTAGGAAGGTTAGGTAGGAAGGTTAGGTAGGAAGGTTAGGTAGGAAGGTTAGGTAGGAAGGTTAGGTAGGAAGGTTAGGTAGGAAGGTTAGGTAGGAAGGTTAGGTAGGAAGGTTAGGTAGGAAGGTTAGGTAGGAAGGTTAGGTAGGAAGGTTAGGTAGGAAGGTTAGGTAGGAAGGTTAGGTAGGAAGGTTAGGTAGGAAGGTTAGGTAGGAAGGTTAGGTAGGAAGGTTAGGTAGGAAGGTTAGGTAGGAAGGTTAGGTAGGAAGGTTAGGTAGGAAGGTTAGGTAGGAAGGTTAGGTAGGAAGGTTAGGTAGGAAGGTTAGGTAGGAAGGTTAGGTAGGAAGGTTAGGTAGGAAGGTTAGGTAGGAAGGTTAGGTAGGAAGGTTAGGTAGGAAGGTTAGGTAGGAAGGTTAGGTAGGAAGGTTAGGTAGGAAGGTTAGGTAGGAAGGTTAGGTAGGAAGGTTAGGTAGGAAGGTTAGGTAGGAAGGTTAGGTAGGAAGGTTAGGTAGGAAGGTTAGGTAGGAAGGTTAGGTAGGAAGGTTAGGTAGGAAGGTTAGGTAGGAAGGTTAGGTAGGAAGGTTAGGTAGGAAGGTTAGGTAGGAAGGTTAGGTAGGAAGGTTAGGTAGGAAGGTTAGGTAGGAAGGTTAGGTAGGAAGGTTAGGTAGGAAGGTTAGGTAGGAAGGTTAGGTAGGAAGGTTAGGTAGGAAGGTTAGGTAGGAAGGTTAGGTAGGAAGGTTAGGTAGGAAGGTTAGGTAGGAAGGTTAGGTAGGAAGGTTAGGTAGGAAGGTTAGGTAGGAAGGTTAGGTAGGAAGGTTAGGTAGGAAGGTTAGGTAGGAAGGTTAGGTAGGAAGGTTAGGTAGGAAGGTTAGGTAGGAAGGTTAGGTAGGAAGGTTAGGTAGGAAGGTTAGGTAGGAAGGTTAGGTAGGAAGGTTAGGTAGGAAGGTTAGGTAGGAAGGTTAGGTAGGAAGGTTAGGTAGGAAGGTTAGGTAGGAAGGTTAGGTAGGAAGGTTAGGTAGGAAGGTTAGGTAGGAAGGTTAGGTAGGAAGGTTAGGTAGGAAGGTTAGGTAGGAAGGTTAGGTAGGAAGGTTAGGTAGGAAGGTTAGGTAGGAAGGTTAGGTAGGAAGGTTAGGTAGGAAGGTTAGGTAGGAAGGTTAGGTAGGAAGGTTAGGTAGGAAGGTTAGGTAGGAAGGTTAGGTAGGAAGGTTAGGTAGGAAGGTTAGGTAGGAAGGTTAGGTAGGAAGGTTAGGTAGGAAGGTTAGGTAGGAAGGTTAGGTAGGAAGGTTAGGTAGGAAGGTTAGGTAGGAAGGTTAGGTAGGAAGGTTAGGTAGGAAGGTTAGGTAGGAAGGTTAGGTAGGAAGGTTAGGTAGGAAGGTTAGGTAGGAAGGTTAGGTAGGAAGGTTAGGTAGGAAGGTTAGGTAGGAAGGTTAGGTAGGAAGGTTAGGTAGGAAGGTTAGGTAGGAAGGTTAGGTAGGAAGGTTAGGTAGGAAGGTTAGGTAGGAAGGTTAAGTAGGAAGGTTAAGTAGGAAGGTTAAGTAGGAAGGTTAAGTAGGAAGGTTAAGTAGGAAGGTTAAAGTTTAATTCTGTTTTTTGTTCAAATATAATGAAAAACTACTTTTGTTTAAGTAACCCTGTGTTTTAGTGCATATCTATTGCTGCTGGTGTTTGGGGTCCTCTGGACTCCGTAACAGAGCACACTCCCTTCTAGTAGATTTCAAAGGCCACTGCCTAGTTAATTCAAAGCCTTGAGTCCCTCGCCTTGCAACCCACAACGTTGCCCACACCTTGTCTCGATGTTGCTCTCAGTCAATGATTACTCTAGAATCCTAGCAGAATTCCCCAGCATTATTACTCAGCAGTTCTCAACAGCCCAACCAAAACATTGAGTACAGCACCACATTCTGACTCATGAACATCCCCTGCATGCTCAAGTTCACAGGCTACCTCCGGATAAATTGTGATCGGCTAAAGACTAATTCCAACACATAGAGGAAATGGGGAATGTTCGCCGCTCAGAATGCACTTGGGCATCACCGCTGCATGTGGTATGCAAGGAGTCTGGAGAGTGGAGACCTTGTGGGAACTATCTGTGTCTAAACACCATCACTGTGGCAGATCACTATCCAATTCACCACATACAGGATTGCTCTGAAATCCTTCCCGGCGCTAAGATTTTCTACAAAATCAGCCTGATGCGCAGGTACCTTCAGATCCCAGTTCACCTTAATGACATTCCTAAGACTGCTTTGATTACTTCGTTTGGGCTACTTGAATTCCTCCATATGCCTTTTGGTTTAAAAAACGTGGCCCAGACATTTCAATGCCTAACGGACAGTTACCTGGGGCCTGGATTTTGTATTCGTTTATTTGGACAACATCCTTATTGCTAGCCACTCACGGTAGCAGCACTGGGCCCATCTCCATCAACTATGTCAGTGGCTAGATGACCATGGGTTAGCGATCAACTTGGCCAAATGCTAGTTTGGCCTCACATCAATCGATTTCCTCAGCCACCATATCAGTCAGCACGGAGCGGTTCCACTACCTTCCAAGGTTGAGGCCAGTTACAAATTTCCAAGACCCTCTAACACTAGAGGTCTTCAGGAGTTTGTTAACAAGACTAACTTTTACCATAGTTTCATGCCAGCTGCAGTCAAAGTTATGCAGCCACTTTGCAAATTCTTGTACGGACATCCCAAGGAACTGAAATGGAATGAAAAGGCCACAGCCACATTCGAGACTGACAAAGAAGTGCTAGTGAGAGCCACTATGCTCGTGCACCCAAGGGTTGCCATGCCAACGGTTCTGATGGTGGATGCGTCAGGCACTGTGGTAGGCTGGGTCCTGGAGCAGCTCAGCAATGGGATCTGGAAACCCCTAGCTTTCATTAGTCGTCATTTGAGACCACTGGAGCAAAAGTACAGTGCTTTTGACAGGGAGCTCCTTGCCATGTATTTTCACCATTTCCTACAGGGAAGATGGTTCACAGTCTACACGGATCACAAGCCATTGACTTTCACCTTTGTCAAGATGTCAGATCCATGGTCAGCACAACATTTCAGAGTTTATGGCTACGATAAAACACATTGGTGGGAAGAACAATCTAGTCACAGACACACTATCCCACACCACCATCACTTCCCTCCATTCGCCTGTTCCAGATACAGACGACACGGCTTTGGCAGCAGCTCAGCAGAAAGATGAAGACTGTGTATTGAACTGCCACATCGGTACTGAAATTGGAGGACATACGTTTTGCTCCAGCAAATGCCTCCCTATTTGGTGATGTATCCACCAGCCAACCAAGGCCCATTGTACCTGCTGTGCAATGACGCCGGGTGTTTGATGCCATACACAGTTTTGCTCACCCTTTAATTAGGATGACAAAAATGTTCAAGGCGGGAAAATTCATGTGGCGTGCTCTGCGCACACAGGTCGGTGCTTGGGCAAGGACATGCATCCAGTGCCAGAACACAAAGGTTTGGTGCCACACGAAAGCCACAGGTTTTTACACCCACGCAGCGCAGGTTTGATCACATCCACGTGGATGTTGTTGGCCCATCACCCCCATCCAAGGGAGCTACTCACTTCCTCACAATAGTAAGACGGGTTCACAAGATGGCCAGAAGTTGTCCTGCTCCCCGACACCTCTGCCTTAGCTTATACGAGAGCCCTCATCACCAATTAGATAGCACGTTTCGGACTACCCATGCATATCTCCTCTGACAGATGAGCTCAGTTTACATCCAGGTTATGGTCCACAATCGCACAGTTGCTGGGCACGTAACTGCATCAGTCGATGGCTCATCATCCCCAGTCCAATGGCTTGATGAAACATTGTCAGAGTCATATGAAAACGGCTCTCATGGCATGTCTTAAGGGACTAGATTGGATAGATGAACTGCCTTGGGTATTTTTAGGTAACCGTCCCGTGTCGAAGGAAGATCTAGCTACATCCTCCACAGAATTTGTTTACAGAGCCTCCCCCCCCCACCCCCATGGTCCCAGGGGATTTCATTCCAGCAGCACGTGGGCAGCAGGAATCTCCCACTTCAGTACTCACATGCTTAAGGGAGAAGGTGGGTACACTGGCGCCTATCTTGGCCACCCGGCATGCATTTATGACTTCATGCATTCTTCCTGAAATCAAGGTCTGCCTTGATATTTTCCTCCACAGGATGCCATTGCAACAGCCACATGAAGGTCCTTTCAAGGTGGCATGGAATGACAGTTCCATGTTCGTTATAGACATTGGAGGCAGGCAAGAAATGGTTTCGATAGATCGCCTTAAGCCAGCACATGTGAACCTAGGACAGCTGGTACATGTGGCATCCATTGGCCCATTTTAGCTGTATAGGCGAGACTGCGATGTCACCTCCGAACTCTGGTTCTGGGGTTGGGGGAGGGGTTTGTGGCAAATCGCACCACTCCATTATCAAACCAATGTTCGTAGTTGCAGACTCCTGAAGGATCAGCAGTTCCCAGTGGCTGGTGGTGGTGGGGGGGGGGGGGGTGTGTGACTTCAGAGGCCGGCCGATTGTGATAGCGTATCAACTGTAATTATTTAAACTCCTGCAAGTATTTTATTAAACAGTTCTGTTGGTTCACCTCACAGACAACTTCTGTTGTCCTTTATTAACTGCACTACTTGCTACATTTTCTGTCAAAAAACAGGATTGAGCTTTTATATTCTGAACTCAAGATTCAGGGAAATAGATTTAGGATGGAGAGGAGAAGGGACTACTTTTCCCCCCCAGAGAATAGGGAATGTGGAATTCTCTGCCCAATGGAGCAATAGAGGCTGCCTTACTAAATATATTCAAGACAGTTGAAATAATTTTTTATAGTTTGGGAATTAAGGGTTATGGGGAAAAGGCAGATAGGTGGAGCTTAGTCAACAGGCATAATCTTATTAAATAGCAGAGCAGGTCAGATGACCTAATCCTGCTCCTATTTCTTGGACTCTTATGTTTTGTTTTTATAAGATTTCAAACCAAAATGTTTAATAATCAAATACACTAACATTTAATTGACTGTTAACTTTACCTTTTATTTGTAAAAGCCTCTATAAAGAGCATAAAAACATTTTGTTTAAATGACTTAACAGCCTTGACTCTGGAAACATTTAAGGTATTTATTACCTGGCCTGTTAAGCATGCTTAGTTAGCACTCTTTTTATGTGTTAAGTGAAGTGCAATAAAAGCTCATCATGTGGATAAACTCAAGGCCATAGGCATAGGTAATTTATTACATGGTTTAGGAGGCTTTTAACACAGCCCCAAAATAACATTCCATGATAATATAATTCAATGATGCTGTAATGATACAACTAATTTCAATCTGTAGAGGAGGGTGCATAGTGGCACAGCCAGTAGAGCTGTTGCCTCAGTGCCAGAAATAGGATTCAATCCTTATCTTATGTGCTATGTTGAGTTTGCACAGTCTCCCGACACCCATAGTTTCCACCAGCTGTTCAAGAATACCCAAAACAGGGAATGTTAAGAAGCAACTTTTCAAGAATCCTTTGTTTTGATAGTCTTCTGTAATTTGACATGTTAACATTGTACAATGACTAAAGACTATTCAAATGATTGCATCCAAATTGTCTAATAACTGGAAGATTAAGGTAGCTTGCTTACATTCATTGAACTTCCAACTGCTTCACCCTTCACAATTCTGTTTTCATCAAAACACTACTGTTCTCACAATTCAGTCGTTATCAAAAAGAGAAAATCAATTTTAATCAGGGTGGCACAGATGGCATAGCAGTTAGTGTGACGCTTTTACTGCACCAGTGATAGGGACCGGGGTTTGAATCCTGTGCTGGTTGTAAGAAGTTTGTACATTCTTCCCATGTCTTTGTGGGTTTTTCCTGGGGTCTCCAGTTTCCTCACACCATTTAAAATGGGTGTAGATTAATTGAGTGTAAACTGGATGGCATGGACTTGTGGGTTGAAATGGCCTGTTACTGTGCTGTATGTCCAAATTTAATTCAATATTAACTATATAATACTGCAGAAGCCCCCTTCTGGCCTATGAAATCCATGCCACCTAATTGTACCCAATTAACCTACCAACCCTGTATATGTTTGAAAAGTGGGAGGAAACCAAAGTGCCCAGAGAAAACCCATGCAGGTCACAGGGAGAACGTACAAATTCTTTTCAGGCAGCTCTGGATTTGAACCCAGCTCAGTGGCATCGTAATAGTGTCGTGCTAACTGCTATGCCCTCCTATCCAGATTTAAATTATCATTGCCCTTTATTTTTATGCATTGGATTGGAAAATTGAGCCCAACTTGAATTATACTTTGCCAAAAATCTGCACAGTATCTGGATAAAGTATTAAGAATCATTCAAAATTCTGAAGGTGGACCAAAGCATTAATTCAGTCCAAAAAGAAAAAAATACAATGTCCCACCCCTCCCCCAAGTTAGAAGCAAAATCAAAAAATTTTCCACAATCAAAATTGTTACACAGTCCAATTTTAAATTACTACAATGTTATTGAGTCATCAACCTCTAAAATACACATCAAAACTTAAGTAAATTTAGATCTCAATGAATTTAAATACATATGCACCATTTGGCCCAAAGAAGCAAACTGTCTGATTACACTGCTCCCACTTTGGTTATGAATGAGCCTTATTGCAGTAATAATTTCAGAAAAAAATTGTCTGTAATTCCCAATGAAAGGATTTGAAATTAGAACAAGAAAAAAAAGTTGCAACAAAGCACCACGCAATTATCCAGATATCATAGAAAAATGTTTTAACACCACCACCTTTACAACCTCTTTGTATTCAAGGTTGATCTTCTCTCCTCCAAGTCTCACTGGTATTAGGATAACAACTGCATTCCTGCCTGATGAATTTGGGTTTCCACGTTCAACAGTTTGTGAATGTTTTTCCAATACATCACCAATATAAACTGAAAAATATAGTGCAACACTTTAATTATGTTTTATTCTTCAAAAATTTCAAATTTCTGTTTCTCACATCTAAACCATAATGAATTTAAAAATCAAAACAACATCCCCCAATATCTTGAAACTATATTCTTTGTTCTTTCTAGCAAACTGAAAACCATAGCTTTGTGACCATATTCAGTTCAATATGGTTCTCATTTGTGATTTAAAATATATTTCATTTCAGAGATCATATTCAGTCTAAGTGAAAGTATTACTTAATCTTCCAAAAATTGTCAAATTACAAATCCTAATTATAAAAAGGCACCCAACAACATCATCCCCTAGACATGGCAAGGATCAATTCTCTTGCAAGCATCGTAGGAAGAAAGAAATTGGACAAATAACATCCTCTTAGTTGCAAAATAGAATAGCATTAAACTAATGGCATTGTTACGAAATGGACGTTAATTAATTCTGCAACCTGATAAGAGCTTTTCAAAACATCTTCATGTATTAAAAATTAGATAACCAAGAAGGGCTACAGATTTTTGCATTACCATTTTAAAATAAAGCTGATTTTGAACTTGAATTTGGGTTGAGAGAGGACTCATCCCACACAGAACGTTTATACTCAGAATTAAATGTTTATCTTCTCTTGGACAAATTTAAGCCAAAATTCAGAGGGCAAGTCCCATTTTTCATATATTGCAAGAATTATGTGAACACGATAGAAACTCTTGTTTATAATGTTACAGAATGAATGTATTATTAATGTGAAATGAACTCATAATACATGCAGTGACCTATTAGAGCCCATACCAATTTCCATTCAAATTTGTAACATTAAAATGAAAATACATTTTCTCAACAATTTTAAAGAGATCAAGCCAAGTTTAATCAATCAACAAATACATGAGGTAAAAGATCACAAAGTGATGCAAACTGAAATTTATGCCTAATCTTTTTACTTAGAAAAGGCAAGTGGGAACCATAGGTCTAATTCAGAGATAACATTACTTCATACTCCAGAATTCATTGAAATAAATAAACAGTTCAGACTAAGTGTAAATTGCAAATGTGACCCAAATGCAAGGAAATTGCATTTGGTCACCTGCAAGGAGTTTAAAATCAAGGTTAAAATAAAAGTGAAAACACAATACTGGAGAAACTCAGCAGGTCAAATTTACGTGCAACGCTGGCCACCTGAAGGACACAGCTGCACAAGATGAGACTCTGAGCACACTCCGGCTCCTGCCCAGTGTCAGCTGTGATCAGCAGCCTGACCCTTTAACATCTGCTTTCAGCCAGCTGCATTCAGGTGGCTGGAAGAGCCACCGAGCTGAGGTGATTATCCCTCTCAGAGGAGGGTTACATAGCTCGCCTCAAGAGCGCCTCCTGCACATTCTGGTGGCCTCAAAACACCTGCATATTACCTTGACATGCGGCTTTACATTGTCCACCTGAAAGTGCCTTTTATCTTTGCTATATAAAGTACACTGTTTGACCTGCTGAGTTTCTCCCACATTATTTTTTTAAAACTGTCTGCAGACTTTCATGTTTTATTTCTTAAAATCAGGGTCATTTCCTTTCTTATGTCTTTAATTTCCAAAATGAATTGATATTTTGAAGTGTACAGCCCTTCACACATCTTTCTCAGATGGAGATAATGTATAAAAATTCATAAACCAACATGAATAAAACAACTCTATGTGAAAGGTGTTATTACATTTATTCCCTTGTTCACTCTGTCTCATTTGAAGCTCTTCACACTATTTCTATACAAAATGTTGACCTATTTTTTCTTTCTAATACAGATGCTGCTTTATTCATTGTATAGCTCAAATATTTTCTGTATTTACTTTGTGAAAATGAGAGTTATGGTTTAGTAAAACAATGACATGATTTATTAAGGAATAATGATGCCACTACAATCACCTCCATCTTCATTCCAAACTGACAATATTGAGCAAAAAGGATCAAAGTTATGTTCCTGTAGAATGCAAGAGCCTGACTCTCAGTAAATTAAACCAGTTAAATTCAATGACTTTAAATGTTGCCTGGCATCATGAATTTCAGATGCTGGGCAGAACTGGGCAAAATGCCCAGTCAGCTTTTCTCATGACTATACCATAGCACTCACCCGTACAATCCTGAGCAACATAAATTGTTATTCCTTGCAGCTTGGGCTCCACTGCCTCTTCCACTGCTCGCCTAACAAAAGGAATTTAAATAGGTTCAGACATACACCATCAAATTAATGTTAATCAAATTGGACTGTATTTTCAAAAAAAATCTGAAGCAGCCGAGGAAATGTTCGAGGAAAATCTATCATTAGTCTGCAGCTCGGCACTATTTCAAATGTTAAACTTTTTAAGGTTGTACTTTTAATTAACATCATGGGTAAATATAATGCCTACCCGTGCTTGCTATGACAGTTAAGGTACAACTGCTTCCAACATGGTTACTTGCACAACTAGTGGAGTATCGAATGCCCAGTCGTCTTTAGCTGCTTCCAGAGGGTGATTATTTTTGGTGCTCCATCCAAATCGAGTCCAAGTTCTTTACTTCTTATATTATTTAGAAGAAAGATCTCTGGATTTTTTGGTATGTTGCTTTTTGTGATTTTATTTAATACCTGGTTTAGATCTTCCCAAAACTTTTCCACTTTCTCACATGCCCAAATTGCATGTACTGTTCCCTTTCCTTCTTACAGCGAAAACATCTGTCTGATACTTTTGGGGCGTGGTGTATAGCCTGTGTAACCAATTATACCGTATCATGCGTAACCTCGTGTTTATTGTATTTCTCATAGTTCCGGAGCATAGTTTTTCCCTTGTTTCATTCTTTATCTTTATGTTTAGATCTGGTTCCCATTTTTGTTTGATAGCCTTAGCTGTAGCAAAAAAATGTATTATGTCAACCTGGAAATTAGAAGATAGCCTGAGAATACAGCAATGGTACATAGAAATGAATATTCCATTGGAAAAAATAACATAATTTAAGAAATAACATCACAGTATTCGAACAAATTTGGGAACCGTACATGGAACACAACAGAAGTCCTACCGCGGATCTCCACCACCTAAAATAACAGAAGGAGAAGACGAAATGAACTGACCCAGTATGTAAAAGTAGAAGACACAAATTTCTTGTTTATTTTCATTGTGTGATGACATTGTTTAATGTATCATATATGTTGAACGTTGAGTGGATGGGGAGGGGGTTGAAGGAGGGGAGGGAGGGAAGGGAGGGGGAAAAGGGGAGAAAATGACACTGTGTATATTCAAGAGGGAAATGTCTGTGTGTATTTTGGTCAGTATGGTTTATAGTGTGAAAAATAAAAAATTTTTTTAAAAAGGGTGATTATTAAATGGATGGAATGAAAGTAGCAATGCAGTCACTGGTGTTGACCTAAGAGAGTGACAAGCAGAGGCTCCGAGGTCCCCCGCAGTGTCCTACTGCCCAGTCCTGATGCAGTCAGCCCTATTCAAGCTTCAATCAGCCTGTTAATGGAGCTGATGTTTATTTTTATAATCTTAGAAACCAGAGGTTCATGCCCAAGATGGCAGTACCCATGCTGGGCAGTGGACCTCGAAAGTTGTGGGCTCTAGGGATTAATCAGCCAGTGCAGGACACCAGAGGCAGGAGAACACCTCTCGCCAAGGAAAGGCAGGGAGAGGGATTTACAGGGAAGGCAACCAGTGAGGGGCTCAGTGGCTGAAGGATCCACACAGGCTACTGGAGATTAAAGGCTGGCAGCCAAATGACTTTCACAGGCTCTGGGCTGCTGCCGGAGGTTGGTGTGTGGAAACCAGGCATTGGAATAAAGATTTGTGAGGGTGCTGATAGCAAGAAGGGCTCCCAAAGGATCTCAGGAGTTGAAAAGGTTCCTGATCATAGAGGTTCAAAACTGGGTGCCAATGGATCGAATAGGAGGCAAATCCACAGACACTCAGTGTTTCCGAAAGGACTCTCCTTTGCTTCTTTTTCTCTTGCTAATACTGAATTGTTGCTAATTGTTGCCTCACTGTGTACCTTTATGGTTGGGAAAAGTTGACAAAATTAGTGTATTATATTTTGCATATTAGTACACAAAATAAAGGAATATACAAGAAAAAAAAGTACCCAAAAAATTCTTTCATGATTCACCCACCTGCAGCAGGCCACAAAACCATTGCAGTGGACCAGGTTATGATGATCCGGAAGTACAACACCAGAGAAGTTCACTAAAAGGGTTTTGGTAAATTCTGATTTCTATTAAGAACACTAAAATATAAAAGTGTAGCAGTTTAAGATAGCAACTTTTTAAAATTGTGAAAAAGCTTGCCCATATGGAAATGCACCTTCCCTCTATTCATTGTCGCAATATCACTAATGAAGAAAATATCTGCTTCCGAAGTATCTCCACCGGATCAGTGGAATCAGAATCTCAGATCATTTCAAACCCATCTCATCCACAAAAATGCAGGCTTCCACAAGAGGGCTCAAAGGACTCTCCAGCCTATTCAATTAAATCAATGCAATATCAAGCAGCTTGGGTCACCGTAAAGGCTGTGGGACAATACATTCCAGTTACAGAAATTAAGATTATGTTCCAGACGCTCCTGAAACATGGGGAAGGGCTAGAGTGATCGTGGAGTAGGATTACATCATGGGCTGGAGGCCAGTACTATTCTCTGTTCCATTACTGACTGACCCACTAGTCAAGCTCTTCAAGTATAGTTACAATAGTGATCTGTCAAAAGAGTGAGGAAATTGCCCTGGTAAGTCCAATCTAACCCATGGAAAACTCCAATTCTCTGGCAGCTTGAGGCAGAAAGCCAGCAGCACACAACTCTTCATCATTAGGCACAACTGCATCCAGTCATTGTCACAGACCTCAAGTCAGCTTTCCAGACAGTGAACCCATGAAAAACAATGGGACAGATCCTCTGGGCCTGTGCAGACTAGCTAGTGGGAGTATCCAAACACATCTTCAATCTCCTTCACAGGCTGAAGTATCTTCCTGCTTCAAGGCCACGATGAATCAAGTGCCTGAAGAAGAATGTAGACATTTTCCAACATGACTACAGGCAGGTGGCTCTGACATTAACCATCGTGATGTGCTTAGGAGGTTGGTCATGGCTCACATTATCTCCAGCCTACTAGCAACTACTGTCCTCCACTCCACCTTGCATACTGCTGAAACAGGTCTATGGCAGATGCCACCTTTCTAGCCCCACACTCAGCCCTGGAATACCTATTCATTAAGGACATCTTCATCAGATAACTATTCAATTACTACAGCTCATCACCAAAGCACCAAACAAGCTCATCTCCAAATTACACTACCTTGCCATCAGCACTCACCCTCTGCAATCGGATCCACAGCTTCCTATCCTGCAGGCTATAATCAGTGAGGATTCATAACAGTACTTCCTCCACAATCATTCTTGACACTGGGGCCCCACAAAGCTGCATATTTGTTAGGCTGCCCTAAACAGAGGACCCCCACTGTCGTCACTGTCGGTTCTCGGGACTTGAGCCATCAATCTATTAATCCAGTCACACGTGTGTGAGATGGCACGTGCGAGTTCCCTCAGGACCAAAGGCATTGTAAATACCATAAATAGTTCTCCACTTGTAAACAAAAGGGTTCGTTCTTTGGAAAATACTGGAGTCTGTCATTTCTCTCTGGGTCTAACAAAGCAGAAGCTTTGTATTCCGCACAATGCATGCGCAGCACAAACGTTCAGCACATTTACAACAATATTAGGCCCCTTCTAGACTTCTTGTATACTTATGATGATTGCATGGCCAACCGCCACACTAACCATCTTGAACTTTGCAGGTGACACCACCGGCTTGTGTTTTGATGCCAGACCGATAACCTCTCCAACAATGTCAGCAACAACAAAGAGCTGGTCATAGATTTCTGCAAAGGGAGTGGAGTTTAGTCCCCAGTTGGGATCCCAGAGGAAAGGTGGAGATAGCAGACAATTTTAAAATTCCTCAGAGAAAATATACCACATCCAGTGACTTGACGTGGTCCACCCATAATCGACATAATGGCCAACCAAGTAAGGTACCTTTGCCTCAATTTCCTCAGATGCTTAAGAAAATTTGGCATATCACCCACATTCCTTAACAACTACACATACATCATTGAAAATGACCTTTGATGGCATGATACTAGAACTGCTCAGCTCAAGATCGCAAGAAACTGCAGAGGATAGAGAACATGGCTCATGCCATCACACACACCCCTTCAATGAGGAACCTCCCACTGCCTTGGAAACGTAGCCAAGTCATTAAAAGACTTTGCTGGAGAAGCTCAACAGATCAAGCAGCATCATTGGGAGAGAAAGAATGGTCAACATTTTAGGTCAGAATCTTTCATCAATACTGGTCCAAGAGCCTTCCAACCATCTACAAGGCAAATCAATTTGACCAGATGACCACAGTTCTAACAACTTTCAGAGAGCCTGACATTATGTATGTCACTTAATTAGTATCTCACCCATCATCTTAAACATTCATTCCCTCTACTATTGGTGCAATTGGCAGAAAATTGTACCATACACAAACTACACTGCTGTTACTGCCATGCACCTCACAAACCCAACACTTTTCTTCCACCAGTTGAATAGATACTCAAAAAAACTAATACAGTAAAACTCTTGTTATCTGGAATTCAAGCAATCAGCAGCCTCAAGCCACCAGCAAAAAAAATCGTGGAAATACAAATTTAAAAGAATATGGACGTTTAAAATTGGCATGCTTCGCTGTTAGTTCACCAATCATGCAATCATCAATCACTGAAAAATTTATTTATCTGGCATCTACCATTCCCTATAGGTGGGGGATACCAAGGGTTTTCCTGCCATAAACTTAAATGAATTAAAAGAGACTATAAATACACAAGATGGGTAATAAATATTCACAGTAATCCTTGTGCAAAATAAGTGAGATGCAAAAATTCAGACAAAAATAGAGCAGTCCATGATTAGTGGACCAAGGTGAGATTCAAAAGCCGATGCGCTGTTGGAAACTGTTCTTGAGCTCAGAGGTGCTGGTTTTCAAGCTTCTGTGCCTTCTGTGTAGGTAGCAGGGAGAAGAGGTTGTGACCAGGGTAATGGGGATCTCTTATGATATTGGCTCCTTTCTTGAGGGAGCACCTCACATAGCTGTTTGCAACGGATGGGAGGTCAGAGCCTGTGAGGCACCTCGTCACATTTGCTGCCTTCTGCGTTCTGGGCACTTGCCTTACCAACTCAGATTGTGATTGTAGAGCTCGTCGAAAGAATCAAAGACTTGTTGATCCAAACCAAGGCTTTTATTAGCAAAAGACAGGAGCTCTTCACAGGTGGCCGACCAGTCCGGAATGATCCGACCTGGCTAGGGACACAACCCTTTAAGGCCCAGACAATAGGCGTGGCTTAGCTCTCAGCCAATCGCTGTAAGCACAGTCTAGATACAGTAACTATATACACTATGTACATTGGTGATAGATCTGTACTATCACATTGATACAACAGCCATTATGCTTTCCACAGTGCAAATGTGGAAGTTTGATTGAATATCTGACTATATACCAAATCTCCTTGGATTCCTTCAAAAGTAGAAACATTGCCATGCCTTCTTCAGGTTGTCCCAATGTGCTGGCTCCAGGAAAAGTTATATGAACCACAATGGTCTTCCCAAACTTCATATTATAAAGTAATCTTGTTTACAAAGGGGAGGGTTTCAAGGTAGAAAAAAAAGCAAGTGGCAGAAAGAGATACGGAGGGGAGAAGATGGAAAACACAAGAAAAAAACCATCCCATTTATTAAGATTTAAAAGGATGAAATAAGTTATTTTTGAAGTAATGACTTTAGAAAAAAAAAATGCAATTGAATGAGAAAGAAACTAGATTCTCTATTGGAACATACGAATATTTTTAGTGGAAAGAATATTTTCCAACAGTATCAGAAATAGAAAACAGATCCACTGCTAAGAACTTATTCATATGGCGAATTATTCACGATTGCAAAAGACTGCTTTTTACAGTAAAGGTGGCTTGATAATATCTTGGCTCGACTAGTAAAGAACTAAATGACCCTTCATCCCAAGCAGGCTGTCCAATACAGCATTAACGTTATTATCTAGCCAACAATTTGGAATGTTGCCCAAGTATGTCTGACCACAAAAATCCAAAGATAAATGTAACTTGACCAATTATCACTCTCTTCTTCATCATTAAGCAACACCTAATCAAGAATAATACTTAACTAATTCTAGAAATCAAAGATTTGGTACAGATTTAAATATAGGATTGGAATTTAAAAAGTGACTAGAAGCCTTCATGATCAAACCTGCATTCAACAAAGCTTGAATAAAAATAAGTCACCAGGTACTGAGAAGAAAACGCTATAGCAGCTGGAGTCACACCAGGCACAAAAGAGGTTCATTACAGTAATTAGACGATAATCATTGCTGCCTGAGAATATCTGCACACATATTCCTCAAGGTAGCATCCTTGGCCCTTATACTACTTCATTTACATTTTTCCAAGCATGGTAAAGTCATGCTTGTATTTGATCACCAACAATTCCACAGTGCTGGGCTCCACTTATCCAATCTGTTCATGATCAAACACCACAGTCAGCATACACATGCTATAATTTTTTTTTAAATATAGAGGAGTTATACCAGCTCTGAAAGCAATCATGTCCATTTCATTGTCATACATTTGTCTGTAACCTTTTTTCTTCCTCATATGCCATCAACTCCTTTGCCCCTAATTCTCCTATCACAAATGTAATTTACAGTGGTCAATTAACCCATCGGCTGGCCTACCTTTGGAATGTAAAAGGAAATCAAAGTACCTGGGGTGAAGCCCACATTATCACCAGGAAAACACACACTCCACATAAGCAGCATCAGAGATCAGGATGAAACCTGATTCACAGTTATCTTAAGACAGTTGCACTATCTGCTGCACCATTGTGCCATCCTGATGAGCATCAATTAAAGGTTATCTCAAAGTCCCACCATCTATCCTGACCATAAAGGGACAATCATTTCAAAATTATCCCTTCAACACATGCACGCAGAATAGAGTGTCCATTTAAGAAATGGGTTGCTGCCCATGGAAATTAGTTTTCTAGAAACAGCAGAAGATTATATGATTTAGAAGTAAAAATAAGCAGAATGCTGCCTTACAGTTGCTGGGGCTTGGGAGCAGAACACAAAGTTTGTACCATCCCAATGTGTCTGTACTGGTTTTCCTGGCTCTTCCTGCATCCCAAAGACACCCAGATAGGTTATCTAGTAACTATGAAGTACTCCTTCTAGTTATCTGGTAAAAAAGGCACAGGGTGATGGTCATACCAGAGAGAATAGTTGCAGTGCTCTTCATCAATAGGGGATATGAAACTAATAGAATGCTGCCTGACTTGAGTTCTTTCAGCAGCTTGTTTATTGCTCCCAATTCCAAAATATCCAGTCTCGTGTCTCTACAATTGTTCTGTTGTGATCACAGGGATCCAATGAACTGAATGACCTTCTTCTCCATGGTCCCAGGGTTATCCACCCACTTTTGGACTGCAGAAAACACAATTGAAAGAATTAATTGCCACAACTTGCCAAGTTTAGTTCATCAATATATTCCAGTTGCATCACAACCTTGTTTGGAATTCAAGTGCCCAGGAATGCAAAGGCTGTGGAAGCTGACAAACGTAGCCAGTCCCATCGCAGGCTCTGACATCCCATTGATATCTATGTGAGGCACTGCCTCAAGAAGACAGGCAGCCAACATGACAAGGTCCTCCATCACCCTGGTCACAACCTCTTCTCACTGCTACCTGGGGAAGAAGGTACAGAAGCTTGAAAACCAGCACATCAAGGTTCAAGAACTGTTTCTTTCCAAGAGCTATCAGACTTTTGAAACTTCCCTTGGGACTCTAATCATAGACTGCTCCGATATCTTAAAAGTAATGTATGCAAGTCATTTTTTTTGCATTAGGATTACTGTGAATATTATCACATGTATTTACTATCTCTTTTAATTCAGGTTTACTATTAGTTTTTTTTTAAAAAAAGCCCCTGTTCGACTGCAGCAAGTAATAATTTAGATGCACATGTACATTGTCAAACCAATAATGATTATGTTTATCATGTACAATGTCAATTGCAAGAGCCACTCACTTGTGATAACTTTACTTGCATTTGCCTTCGAGTCATGTATCATTGTGAGGCCTCAGACAAGGTGCCACATGGTAGGCTGGTCCAGAAGGGTGGATCTCATAGGATCCAGAGGGAATTGACAAATTGATTACAAAATTGGTTTGTTGGTAGGAGGCAAAGAGTGGTTTTCAGGTTGGAGGCCTATGAGCAGAGCTGGGTCCTTTGTTGAACTGTCATATACATTAATGGTTTGGGTGAGAATGCAGGTGGTGTGATCAGTAAGCTTGCAGGTAACAACAAAATTAATGATTAGATATCATTATTGTCATGTAATAAAACAGAAATGAAATATTACACAAAAGTGCCTTTAGTCTGCCATAAGGCAGACAAAGATTTGCCATTAGCATGACCCAGCAGCTCTTAGAGAAAGAGAAGCAAATTAGTATGTGGATTTGCTTCCAGTACTCCTGCAGTCTCTGCAGGTACACAAGTCTCCAGTTCAGTTCAAACCATTGGCAACCCGAGATAATATTGTAGACAGTGAAGATGGCTGTCCAAGGTTATAACAGGATCTAGATCAAATGAAGAAAGTGAATAAGGGAAAGGCAAATAGAATTTAACTCAGTGCAAGATGAAGCATTTTGGGAAATTAAACGAGGACAGGATACATGTCATAAATGACAAGACTTTGGGGGTTGTTGAACTTCAAGAATATAGTTCCCTGCATGTAGCAAGACAGACAGGGTAGGTAAAGAAGGCCTATGACAAACCTTACCCAGCCTGTGGGCCAATAACACAAGATTTCAGACCTCTCATTATCATCATATTGGTTAGGTTGTGCTCGGGAATATTGTGCACAATTCTGTAAGGAGGACATGATCAAGCTAGAAAGAGTGCAGAGAAGATTCACAATGATGTTGCCTGGAATGAAAGGTTTGAGTTATAAAGAGAGGTTGAATATGTGGGGTCTGTTTCCTCTGGAGCAAAGGAGCCAAGTGACATGATAGAAGAATACAAAATTACATGGCATTGATAGGATAGATAACCAATCTGGTTCCCAGGGTCTAGGTATCCAAAACTAGAGAGCTATAGGTCAAAGTGAAGGGGAGGAGATTCAAGTGGCATTTGAGCTAGAAATTTTTCACACAGGCAAGTTAGAATGTGAAATGAGCTGCCAGAAAAGTAATGAGGCAGGAACGGTAATAATAAGTGGCACAACAAGAAGTACTTGAATGAACAAACCATAAACAAATATGGAATTAATATGGCAAGCAAAACTTGATATGATAAAAAGCATAGATATATTGGGCCAAAGGGCCCATTTATGCCATACAACTTTGACTCTATCAACTCAATTTGAGTATGCATTACCATTTCCTTTAACTGTAAGACAATACCCAGCACTACAAGAACTTTAGAACTTTAAAATGAAGGTCTCATCCACAATGCAACAAAAGTTAAAACAAAACTTGTACACATTTTACTGTAAAGTTATTTCATAAAAAGGCATGATGTAAACTGAACTGGAAACAACAACTCAGGACAGGAACATGCACATTTGAACCCAACCATATTCAGCGACTGCAGGAGAATGATCACAAGGAGATGAAACTTAGTATCATCGAACATGGCATATGCCAACTTTCTTAGTTACAGAAATGTCAAAAGAAAATTTACCCCAAACATCAAGTATAAAATAAACATTTGGTTAATATGCGATTCTTTGTTTTTAAGCCTCATCACTATAGTCCCTCGGAACTACTGGTCCTCTTTTTAAACAGAATACATCATTTAATCAATCCCTGCTTCCTTTCCAAAACCTTTGCGTCATAACCAAGATTCATTATGCAACTGGGTATTTGAATTTTGTGCAACCTACAGTTAGTGTAGCGGGGAATGCAAAGATGTTACAGTGCCAGATATCAGGACTGGGGTTCAACCCTGGTGCTGTCTGTATGTTCTCCCCATGGGTTTCCTCTGCGGGGCTCTGGTTTCCTCCCATCTTTTGAAACATACGGGGGGTTGTAGGTTGATTGGGTAGCATGGGCTTGTGGGCCAAAATGGCCTGTTACAATGCAGTATGTCTAAATTTAAAATTCTTTTGGACACCCAATTTCTCAGCTACATTAAACTCTACGGTGTCTCACACTGTGTTTGTCAATAAAGTCCACTCACCTTAAAATGTGTGCAACAACAGCTGGGCCATACCAATCTCCAGCTCGCTTGCCAGAATTTTCTCCCAATTCGATCAGTTTATGTATTCCAAATGTTGTTGCTGGATTGTCCCCTAACCAAGAGATTATAGTCCTATGCAACTTTTCATCCTCACTTGTTGAACTAACTGGATTTAGAGAGTGCTTTTCATTACTTGATAAGTCCAGTTTTTCATTTATGTCCTGTTGTGTTTTTTCTAATGGTGGCAGGAATGTAAAGCCTGCATTTTCTTCAGACTCCAATGTCTTGGATTTGAATAAGTCAGATTCCAAAGGGACCACTTGTTGCACATCAGCCCAGATCCAATCTGCAAAGTAAAATAATCCATCCATTAGATTTTTTGATGGGGAGGGGTACAGGGGAGAAATATTCAGAGTTTCTCTCCTTAGCATTGCAAGCATATGCTTTATTGATAGAGGGCAGTCATCATTTCCTGAATAAGTTCATCAGTGTCCCAGCAAAAAGTCAACCCTTTGTTTCCTAGTCCTCATTTCTGATCACCAGAGTGGGATTAACACTTGAAACTGAAAAAAAACTATCATTCATGTCCTTCTTGCCAGATATCAGGATGCAACTAAGAACTGTGAAGGAGAAAATATAATGTGACCCATCCTACAAGATACATTTATAACATAATCAGAATTCAGTGGGTTACAGTTAAATACAGTAATGATACTGGCCTTCCCTCCTTTCCCATTGAATTGCTTATATGGTTCTATCTTGACCTGAAAGGTTTGATTCTTCCTGGAGTACGATGTCTGGTTCCTCCTGATACTGCCAACCATTTGTCCATTCCTTAAAGCCAAATTTCACCATGCCCACATGGTTGTCATATAGATATGTTCTTTTAGGAGACTCACCAGATGGTGATTAGCAATAAATTTCCCTCCATGTTGACATCCTATTACATCAGATAACATGGAAAAAAGAATGATCAAGCCAGGTATATTGTTGATGTGTATTGGTCATCATAGCTGAAGGGTGGTAGTGAGGACAAGCTCCCACTGATACACAAATGCTCTTCATGGCATGTGCCTCAAATGGTCTCTGACAACCAAGTCCAACTCCTGGCCTTCAGGTGTGGCATAGTTTTGCCCAGGGGAGTCGTTCTCACTTACATGAGAAGGGGCAAAGTTAGGCCACTGGCACCTTGAAACCAATTGCAGATGAGGCTCGTTAACCACAGATGGTAACTCATCTAGGAGAGGGAAAACTCAAATTTCAAACCTCCGCTGCCTTGTGGCTATACCTGCTCACAGGAAAGGCTTGGGAATAAACCCCAAGGAAAAATCCAGGGTCGGAGCCCCGAAGTGGCTGACTGCTGTACCCAGCTCTGGCACAGCAACTCCTGCAATGTTGCTGGCACCAAACTGTATCTGCTTTCGTCATTCCTTTAGACCTGTCATTAAAAATGGAGGGGGGGGGGGGGAAAAAGAGTGTACAACAGACGGATCTCCAAATCAACTCTGCCCCGGTTTGCAGCCTGGAGAGGAGGCCACAGTGACTTCCAGAGGCTCAGAACCCATGGTTAACCACAAACGACAAGAGGCCACACATGGTGTATTGTATGGTGAACATTTTAACGTGCTATTAAATGGGTTGTAGATTGCCATAAAAACAAAACAAACTCACCTCGACCAAGAAAATGGAGCAGAAGACTTTGGGCTAACATCATTTGGCCAGACCTCAGTGTGCACCCCCAGCCGCAATCAGTTGTAAGATTGCATCCTTTTAACTGTGGAAACTCACAGCGGTATGTTAGCCAAATCCTAGAAACAAAATCCTTACGAAATTGATGCACATTACCAGAAATCAGTTGAGTGTTTGTAAATGTATCTGTGCAACCTGATGCACTCTCATCCATTCCTAGAAAGTAGCAAAAAAACAAAAGTCAATTCCTTAAATATTTAACTCCACTAGTCTGACAGTAACAGAAAAGGCCATTTGTTCTATTCTGTGGAGAAAAGACAAGAATGCTTAAAAAAAAAAGGGCAGCCAACATCATGAAGGGTCCTGGTCACAAACACTTCTCACTGCCAAATTTGGGCAGAAACCAGAAGACCAATACCTCTAGATTGAGGAATAGTTTCTTTCCAACAGCTATCAGGCTGGTAATGACCTTTCAGGAATCAATAGATTCTTGCATGGTCCCGGAGGACTGGAAAATCATCAAGTCATTCCACTAGTTAAGAAGGGAGTGAGGAAGCAAAAAGAAAATTATAGGCTAGTTAGCTTGACGACAGTGATTTGTAAGTTGTTGAGGTCAATTGTAAAGGATGGAATACTTGGAGGTAGGTGATAAGATAGGCCAAAGCCAGCATGGTTTCCTTAAGGGAAAATCCTGCTTGACAAACTCATTAGAATTATTTGAGGAAGCGAAAAGCAGGCTAGATAAGGGAAATACAGTGAATGCAGTCTACTTGAATTTTCAAAAGGCATTTGAAAAAGTGCCCCACAACTACTTAACAAGATAAGAGCCTGTGGTATAACAGGAACCATACTAGTGCGAGTAGAGCATTGGCTGATGGGCAGGAAGCAAAGAGTTGGAATACAAGGATCAGATTCTGACTGGCTGCCAGTTGCTAATAGTGTTCTACAGGAATGGTGTTAGGGGTGCTTATTTTTATGTTGAAGATCAATGATGGTGGAATCAATGGCTTTGTGGCTAAGTTTGCAAATGATGCGAAGGTAGGTGAAGGAACAGCTAGTGTAGAGAAAACACGGAGGTTGCAGAAAGACTTAGATTAGAAAAATGGGCAGAAAAGTGTCAAATGAACTTTCATGTTGGAAAGTGTATGATGTCACGAACCCAAGGGACCGCAAAACCCAGCAGCAACAGACATACACCAAGACAAGTGGTTTTTAAAACAAAAGTTATTTTTAATCAACTTTAAACACGAAAATAGAATAAAATATTAACTTAACTCTATACTTAACTAACCCCCTTCTAATTCTAAGTGCACCTGTATGTAATGTATGTGTGTGGATTTAAGAAATGTTCTTTGGTTCACAGTTCAATTAAGAGAGAGAGAGAGTGGATTTAAGAAATGTTCTTTGGTTCACAGTTCAATTAAGAGAGAGAGAGAGAGAGAGAGAGAGAGAGAGAGAGAGAGAGAGAGAGAGAGAGAGAGAGAGAGAGAGAGAGAGAGAGAGAGAGAGAGAGAGAGATCTATTTCAAGAGAAACATCAGACAGATAGCACTTCCACCCATCTACTGCTCTGGAACTTGCTTCATGAGTTTCAAACAGTTTTCCCTGGATTGCACTTTTCATTTACTTGTCAGTGTCCCACACACTGACTAACTGACTGACTAAGCTGTTAACTCAACTCTCTCCCTTTTCCAACTGCAACTCCAAAGAGAGCGTGTGACTCATGTGACTTGCAAAACCCCCACCTTCTCCAGCAAACAACAGGAGTTCTTTCTTCTTCTCAAGTTGTTATCTTAAGTAAACAATCCAGAATTGACCTTTCTGTGAACACTTTGAAGAAAGGGTACTGATAGACAGCATGACTCCAGCAAGACAATGGTCAAGCATTTTATGACCAGTTCAATTAACACCTACTTGTGAAAGGTGCTTCCATTCTCCAAGAGATCCTGCAATGTGAATTCTTCAGTCTTTCAAACAAGATCAGTTTTAAAATGTGTGTAGGTATGTGACCTACTCTAAATCTTATAAATTCTCCCAAAATATTAATATTATTACAATGGCCATGCACATTGATAGAAAAATGGGAGAAAATTGAAAATACTCAGATGCAAAAGGACCTGGGAGTCTTCGTGCAGGATAGCCTGAAGGAAAACTTGAAGGCTAACTTGGTGGTGAAGAAGGCAGATGCAATGCTGGCATTCATTTCAAAAAGAATAGAATACAAGAGCAGGGATGTGATGAAGCTTTAGAAGGCACTGGCGAGACCCCTCATGGAATATTATGAGCAGTTTTGGGCTCCTCATTCAAAATGTGCTAAAGTTGGATAGGTTTCAAAGATTTACAAGGATGATTCCAGGAAGGGTTATTATTTTGAGGAACATTTGACAGCTCTTGGCCTGTATTCATTGGAATTTAGGAGAATGAGGGGAGGATCTCATTGAAAGGCATGGACAGAGTAGATGTAGAAAGGTTGTTTCCCATGGTGGGTTTAGTAGAAGAGGGCACAATTTCAGGATTGAAGGGATTCTGCTGAGAAAAGGGATGGGGAGGAATTTCTTCAGCCAATCTGTGGAATTTGTTGCCACAAGAGGTCATAGAGGTCAGGTCATTGGGTGTATTTAAGTCAGAGATTGACAGGTTCTTAATTAGCCAGGGCATCAAAGGTTACGGTCAGTGGGAAAATGGATCAGCTCATGATTAAATTGTGGGGAAGAATTGATGGCCTATTTTAGCTCCTATGTCATGGTCTTGAACCTCCACTTTTTTTGGCACTGGGACATCTGTGAATATTTTTCTTTTTTTTTTTACATGTATTGCTTCTTTTTAATTAAGTATATATTTAGTTTTTTTTTTTAAAAGTTCTTTTGCAGTTGGTGCTTTTATTTAAAACAAAGTACCTGCTCAGCTGCAGCAAGAATTTTTGTGCAGGGGGCGTGGCCAATGCAAAGGTCTTGAAGAGACGTGTTTTGGTAGAGCTCTCCGTGAAGAGAACTAAATAGATGGTCAAAACTTGAAAAAAAAATCAAGATTTTCTTTATCAAAAATGGATAAAACTACCACGAAAAAGCCAAGGCAACTGAGAACAAAGATCGAAAAAGCTCCTATTCAACTGGGAACATCGGGTGAAAGTCTGAAAAGGAGCGGTGCAACAATGACAACAGGACTGGCAGAACCAGGTAAAACTGGGGAGTCAGTTCAAGAATTGAGCATCATCCTGGGGAAAAATGGGAGAATTTGAGTAACCAATTCATATGGATTGAAATAGTGATGAGAAATATGACGGAGAAAATGACCAAAATAAAAGAGATAATTGAAGATCTGATGGAGAGAATGGGTCGAGCAGAAGTTGAATTGACGAAAAATGCATGAAAAATTAGGTTTTGGGGAAAAAAAAAGCCAAAAAATGGGAGTTGGATCAACAAGGACTGCTTGACAAAATTGACCACATAGAGAACTTTAGTCAATGAAATAATGTCCAAAGGAATTGAGGGAAGGGACCCCATGAGCTTTTTCCAAAAATGGATCCCACAAGTGCTGGGAGAAGACAAATTGTGAGGGAAAAACTGCATATTGAGAGAGCTCACCAAACACTCAGACCCAGAAGAGCCGGCGATCAGAGACTAAGGCCAATTCTGGGGAGACTTTTAAGTTACCGAGAAAAGGAGATAATTCTGGGAGCAACATACGATTACTTCAAGCAGAATAATAGCCCGCCTGAGGTTGATCATGAAAAAGTACCATTTCTTCAAGATTTTAGCCAAACCTTGATTTAAAAAAAAATTTGAAGATGTGAAAAGACAACTACACGTTAAAAACTTGAAATTCTCAATGATCATATCCCACAACTTTGAGGGTCAAGGTAGCAGAAGAGAACTGGCAATATTTCAAGAACTTTCTGCAAAGTTTATATAAAAAAATGATAAAGATTGCCAAGGGAGAAGATTGTGAAAATATTTATAATGGAACAAAGTAAAAGTAGTAAAAGTTGTATTTTCTGTATGAAAAACAAAAACTATAAGAGAGAGAAAAATATGACTTAGATGCACCTTTTACAAGAGAAAACTCTGGGTACTTTAGAAGCTAATAAGCCCCCGGGGGAAGATGGTTTCTCTCCTGAGTTCTATAGGCAATTTAAAGATTTGTTGATGTCTCTGTTGGTGGATCTGTTAGACCAGGGGGTGGAGATTCAAACCTCCTGTAAACCTTTTCAACTGCTAGAATTACAGTGCTACCAAAGAAAGGTAGAAGCCCATTAAAAACATC
Source organism: Narcine bancroftii (assembly GCF_036971445.1). Lineage (NCBI taxonomy): Eukaryota > Metazoa > Chordata > Chondrichthyes > Torpediniformes > Narcinidae > Narcine > Narcine bancroftii. The sequence continues at coordinate 90,019,216 of NC_091473.1, read as the reverse complement.
ATACAGACCAGTATCAGTCTTCAATGCAGATTATAAAATTCTAGCAAAGGTACCAGATCAGATGGGATTTGTTAAAGGAAGACATATGACAAAATCAAGGTTGAATCCAAACATAACTATTTCTTCAGATGCAGAATGGCATTTGATCAACTAGAATGGTCTTTCTTGTATAAAACATTGGAAAAATTTGGTAGACATAAAATTTATAAATTGGATAAAATTTTTATCATAAATTATATTATCCAAATGCCATCTATTTTTCCCTTGAGTAAATCGAGTAGACTGAGGTGTCCCCTATCACCAGCATTATTCATCCTAGCTATTGAACCTCTGGTGGAGATTATAAAGTGATCCAGATATTAATGGCTTCAAAGTTGAACAGGAAGAACATGAAATTAGTTTATTTGCTGATGATGTTCTATTATACATGTCTGACCTAGCTGAATTATTGATAATATTACAAACAACATTAAAAAAATATGGAAGAATATCAGGATAAAAAATAAAAATGGACAAAAGTGATTGCAAAATTTTGATTATGAAAGATACCAAAAAGATAGTAGATTTAAATGGAAGAAGGATGGAATGAAATACTTAGGAATAATGACAGATCATTAACAGAATTTATACAAGCTTAATGATACCCCTGATTAGAAAAAATAGAAAAAGGTTTACAGAAATGGAAAGAACTGCCAATTAAATTGTATGAAAAATGAAGGTAATGCCTATTGCACTAACTAAAACTTTCTTCAAATTATTACATCATTGTACAAGACAATTCCTATAGAATAACAAAGTACTAAGAATTGCACAGGAAAAGTTAACATGGGAGGACTTGAACTCCCGGATTTTAAGAAGTATTATCTATCAGCACAAGAAATATTTCTATCATCTTTTTTGAAGAAAACAGTTCCCCTTTGTGGATTCAAATAGGACTGAATTCAATAAAAGAGAAAATAAAAGACCTTATTTATAAATGGAATGTCAAGTCAATAACAAAACAATTGGATAATACATAGGATTAGAATATGGCAAGAAATTAATGTAACGAGGAAAAAAAGCAGATATATCACTGAAGACATCATGTAAACATGTACCACTGCCTATGAATCTGGGTAACAAAATATTGAATTCATGGTATGACAAAGGAATAAGATGTGTTGATGATAGCTATATGGAAAATCCCATGTATTTTGAACAATTAAGAAATAAGTATGGAGTAGCTGATGGGACATTCTTTTGCTTTCTCCAGTTAAGATTGCTCTTAAGATAAAGATGGGGACCAAACTCGGCCCCACCTGAAATTAGTGAGATGTAAAGAATTATTTCACTATAAAACACACCAAATTTATATCTAAAGTGTACTTTGCTGTCCAAAATGAAAGACCAAAACACAGAGAGAGAGAGAAAGAGAGAGAGAGAGAGAGAGGTCAGATTTAAGGGTTGCAATAATGGAAGTATGCTGGTCTGATTGGTATTTAGACACCCATTATACCTCAGACCGTTAGGGGTGTACTCGAGATGGCAGAGGTCGACAGCATCGAATTCACGCTGCTGAAGATCCAACTGCGCTGGGTAGGTCTCCAGAATGGAGGACCATCGCCTTCCCAAGATCCTGATATATGGCGAGCTCTCCACTGGCCACCGTGACAGAGGTGCACCAAAGAAAAGGTACAAGGACTGCCTAAAGAAATCTCTTGGTGCCTGCCACATTGACCACCACCAGTGGGCTGATAACACCTCAAACCGTGCATCTTGGCGCCTCACAGTTTGGCGGGCAGCAACCTCCTTTGAAGAAGACCGCAGAGCCCACCTCACTGACAAAAGGCAAAGGAGGAAAAACCCAACACCCAACCCCAACCAACCAATTTTCCCTTGCAACCGCTGCAATCGTGTCTGCCTGTCCCGCATCGGACTTGTCAGCCACAAACGAGCCTGCAGCTGACGTGGACTTTTTACCCCCTCCATAAATCTTCGTCCGCGAAGCCAAGCCAAAGAATACCTCAGACCACAAATAATCAAAATTGGAAATATCAGAGATGTGTTTAGATGTGGACTAGAAATAGGAATTTTTGTACATGCTATGTGGTCGTGTGTGAAGGTGAGACCTTTCTGGCACAATATTACTGAAATACTAACAAGGTAACAGGGTGGTCTTCACGGATGACCCGGAGCTTCATCTTTTGGGCAATTTTATTGAAGTAACAAGCTAACTAAATTCCAAATTTCATCTGTTAAAACAGTTATAGCAGTAGCTAAGAAATGTATTGTAATTACTCGGAAATCCAACTCCCCTCTACAGATAGCACGATGGAAGACAGATGAATTTGCCTATGAATTTTTTTTAAATTTTTTTTTTTTAAAAATCACAATCTAAAGAACAAATATGGTATTTATAAAAATATGGCAACCATATTTGGATTATATAGGGGCCCCAAATAAAAAATTTTTTTAAAGTGCTACTGTTATAAAAATAGGTGACCTCCCCAATGAAGACTTTTTTTTAAAAAACCTAATTGTAAGCCCTGACGGTGTACTGTGAAGGGGGTGGGAGGGAGAAGGGGTTGTTGTGTTTTTGAAGGAAAAGTTAAATATATATGTGTATATATGTATACAAATGGAAAATTTTGATATGTGTATTTTTGGAAAAAATAAAATATTCTAAAAGAATTTTGGTGCACATGTACAATATATAATTATCATCACTTTGGGCACTCAAGCACGTGCTTCACAACTCAAGAATCACTTTTGATGCATGAAAAGTAGCATGTTCAATAATACATTCAAAAAAAGTGCTCAATGAAGAAGAAAGGGAGTCAAAATCCATCCTAATAGCTTAATGCAATATGAAATACAAAATGTTAATTTTGCTAAGTCTTAATTGGAAACAAACTATTTTTGATGCCAAGAGGGAAGGTGATACCAGTAATTTCATATTTTATAGACATTAATGTAATCTCTAGACTTCATGTTCACAACTCTAATTTTGTCATACATGTTGAAAATATGAGGAATATTTAAAGTTTCTTTGAGTCAAGGCATGAGAAACTGATTTGTTAACCTCCGAATTGCATTTTTTTTTAAACCATAGTTTCTCCACTCCAACATAGTTGACAGGTCAATCAACTAAGCTCCATTTCTCACATTTCTGCCCCCACTTTTCCTTCCAGCCAGAGTTCCACTTCTTCTCAAAGGCATCCACATTCAAACAATCAATTGTCCTCTGCATGTTTTAGCTACCTTCGATGAGATTCCAGCATCAGACACAATCCCCCTTCCCCCCACTCCAAAATAAAAAAGGGGCATTGCCTTCAAAACTCCCCAATTTGCTCTTTTCCCTCTACCAACTACTCCCCTTCTCATGGACCTTTTTCCTCCCCATTTTCCAATACCTAGGACCCAAACTGTGCTTCCAGGTGAAGCAGTGTTCACTTGGACATTTCTTATGCATCAAATTATCTTCATGTAACGGTCTCCTCCAATCTAGAGAGACAAACTACATATTGGGAACATCTCTGTTCAATCAGCAAGAGTAACACACTCAACTTCAAGTCACTTGCCACTTAATCACCATCGCACTCGGGTGTCTTTTTTAATCACCCACAGTATTCCAAGCCTAACAAGCTTGAGGAACACAGCTACTTTTTCCATCAAAAACTAATGCAACCTTCAAAATCAATATTGAATTCAATAATTTTCCTGCTAACATCAGAACTTCTATTGTTCCTTCAACAAATACCTTCTGGAAATCCAAATAGATCTGCTTGACCTTAATTATCCAGTACTCATCAGTGCATGCACTTATTAAAAATCAGATCACTATCTTTACAGTTCTCCTTTCTAACTTTTGATTGCAGAACCTTAACTCTTTCTACCTTTGTGGTTTTGCTTCTTAATTTGGACTCAAAGCTGTCCATACCCATTTGAGAGAAAGATCAGTACAACTTCAATTATCTGAAATCGGATTCTCTGAAATTCTGTTATCCAAATTTTTTTTTTTTTTTTTTTTAAATTTTGGATAAACAAGGATCTACACTTATCCAAAAATTTTTCGGACCCAAACTGACCCGGGACCTCGGGCTCCCAGCACAAGTGGGGCCTCAGTGGGGAGGTGTCAGTGATCGGCAGTGGCCAGCATTTCTTTTGGCGAGAATTAAACATTATTTTAATGCTTAAAGAGCCTTACCTTGTTGTTTGTTGTTGCTTAAACACTGTTACAAGGGATTTGCCATTGCTACTGTTTTTAAAAAGTGGCTGGTTCTCCAAAAAAACCATTTATCTGAAATTGGCCAGGTGCTGGCCATTTTGGATCATTGGACTTGTAATGTACTTCATTTCTACATGAATCACAATAATTGAATCTTTCCCCTCCAAAGAAGATATTGGTTATATGTGGATTGTGGAGAAACACATGGCCTCCCTGCCTGTCTGGAATACTGTGGATGGTCACTTGGCCTCCCTGTCTGAAACTTGTTCAGAAGTCACATCACCTGTCAATCAAGGATGGACTCTGGCCACCCAATAGTGCACACCTTGCTGTTAGCTCATTTAAATTACCTCGGGATATTATTGGCTAGGCACCCAGATCAGAAATGTATACATCAAAGCAGAGAACATATTTTCTCTCTGCATTGTGGTCCAATCCCAGAACATCACTCCACGCCAGGTCACTACTGTGGACATCATTCAAAGTGTCGTGGGTAAGGTGTGCCCTACACTCAAGCTGTGATAGATCAGTGCTTGCAGAGAGCAGCACTCCCATTGGTACAGGGAACCAGGAGTGTGTGTGAGAAAGTCTCTGTCTGTCGAGTATGTATTCATGAGAATGTGTAGATAAGAGGCAGCCACTGGTATCAGAGTCCAACCTAGGTCTGATGTGAATGTCTATAATTGTTTATTAATATAATAATTGAGTATTGATTAACATATTCATTAAAATTACTTGTGATTGAACACTTGTGTCCAGACTAGTCTCTGTGAACCTGATAGTCTTCCCAACATAACAATATTAAGAAATGTTTCTTGATATTCTATCTTGCTATTCATTTTGCATTAAACCCATTGGCAAACCTATCTATGTGAGCCACAATGTATCAGGGTTAAGAGAAAAGAGCAGGGAAGGCAGACCGAAAAAAAAATTCATACTTGTGATTATGATGTAAAAACTCATGCTGAACTTAACCAAGATCTTAGAATCATAGAAAAGGAAGCTATTCAAATCACCTGGCCCAAGAGACATCTTTGAAAGATTTTTCTAATTTAGTTCCACATCCAAGCCTTTAATTCCTCCTGTTCCAAGCAGTCATCTATTGCTCAACTGGAAGTTCCTTGAGAATCCAATTCCAACATACTTTTAGGTGATGAGTTTTTGATATTGAAAACCTCAGTATTAAAAGCAAATTTTAATCTCTTTCAAGCCAAATATCTTGAATCTTTTGCCTGCCCACTTGTCATTAGAAAAGAAGTTCTGCACACTAGTAAAACCCATTTGAAAGACTTGGTATAAAATTACATGACCAACCTTTTCTTGATGAGATCACAAATAATTAGATGATTTACTATTAAGCAAATCAGCACAGTTTGTCCTTGATGATTGCTCAATGGGAATCAGTTTTTTTTTCTTTGATTGTCATCTCTAGGAATTTCCTCGTGACTAACATTAGACTGACTGGAATGGTTTTATTTTTCTGTTTTTTGAACTAGGATACAACATTTTCAATTCCTTGATCCTCTGAAATTTCACAAAAGGGCAAAGATGTCTGAAGGTTTGCATTGTTGGCTACTGTTGACTCGATCACCATTCGTCATGATCAACTAGAATGCATCCTATTTGGAATGGTGATCAGCAATATCTTCCCATTTATTCTTTCTCTCTTGTTCTGCATCTGCAGACTTTCTTGTTTAACTCAATGAAAAGTGATTTGCAATTTGGTTAAAGACAATTCAGGTACTCCCCAACTTACAACCATAATTTTGTTCCAAAAGATTGGTCATATCTCAAAATGGATGCAAGTTGGAATTTTGTCCATGTGGAGTGCTGAAGTCTTAAACCAAACTTTTGAATCAAAATTTTCATCATCTGAACTTGATCCCATCAGTGCACTTGTACTGATATTTGGCTGTGGCTCATCAGTCTTCATCTTTGTGGGTTGAGAGGCAGGGGGTTGAGGAGGGACTTTTGAAGAACATGCCAAAATTCACCTGCATCATGTGTTTCATTTTTTTTTATTGTAGATTTGACGATAACAACTTAAAGCTTCCTGAATTGTCGATCAATCTTGGTAAATCCTTCCACATTCTGGTCCATGCTTTCAAAAAATCAGCAAGGGCTTTATTGATTTGTGAAAATGCATTCGCCAATCATTTAATGGAGAACCTTTTCTGTGGTTCCTCCTCTTCTTTCTCTTCCTCCTTTCCTCCTCTGCAGTCCTTTCCTCTAATTCGATTAAGTTCTCATCGGTCAATTCCTTAAAGATCTAATAACTCTTCCACGTCTTCAACTTCTAATTCAAGATTATTTGCGAGTTTCACAATTTTCTCTCTAATCTCATCAAGCACATCTGCTTCATCCAAGCTTGTGTGAATGTTGCGTCAAATGAAACCATTCTTAATACTAGTTGATAACTTTCATTTTTAACTCCAAATTGTTTCTTCATTGACTTCTTTGAGGATCTATCAGCAAGGGATGGGTTTTTTTTCTCTTGCTTGCCTTTTTTTTTTAAAAAAAAAGCATTACTTACAGAAAGGCAACAGTGTGATGGGTACTACTTGCACATGCTCATATGCTTTTTAAAAAAAATTTTTGGTCGTCTATGCAGATGGACACAAGTCGCATAGGTTGCAAGTTGGGGAGTACCTGTACACACAAAACGTTTCTTTCCCCCACCACCTACATTGTACTGATAGAGACAATGCCCTATTTTTGTTGCACAAGATTATCAGTGATAATGTAATATTGAGCACGAGCCACTAGGTAGTGCTGTGGATAATTGGTGCAATTTATTTCCTGCAGCGCCACTCTGTGGCTGGAACTGGACACCACAACAATGCAATGCAAATAATTGCTGATAGCACTGACATCCAGAGACAAATCATAGACACAGCATTGGTTTAAATGTCACCTTGGGTATCACAAATCACAATTTGTTTAGTCCTCAAAATAAACAATTGCTCATTATTTCATGCAGCCAGGAAGATATATTATATTAAAATCATTGTTTTTGATTTTGTAATAAATATCCATGGAATATGTATTTCACATTCCAAAAGGGAAAATCAAACACCTGCATCTTCATACTTTGATAAAGGGATCAAGCCCAAAATGACAGATATGTATCTTTACCATTGCTGCATAAAGGACCCCATTTGACCTGCTGAGCTTCTCCAGTATTTTTTGTTTTTACCTGCATTTATATATGCTTTACTTTCAGAAGATATTCTGGAAAAGGGACAACAATAAATTTTCATCAGTGAAACAGGAAAGTCTAGACATCGTGATTGGAAAAAAAAACAATGGTGGAGAAATTCAACAGGTCAAACTTGCCGAGTTTGTCCAGTATTGTGATTTTACTAAATTTTCATCTTAGGCTGCATCTAAACAATAGTTTTGAATCTTTAGGCCAGGATATAATTGGTATTTATTATGACGCTCCCCTATTACCAAAAATCAGATGAAATAAATCCTATGTATAGCGTGAAAAACTGTGGTGCTCCAATTTAATCCTTTAACATGGTTAGGAAGATATAGAATGGTTCCTTAGAATGAGAAGTTTCCCAAATCTCCCTCCAATAATTCATTCAGTTGGGCAAGTAAATGAAAAGATTCAATATTTCCAGGTTAGTGGAAAAAGTCAAGAGCAAAAGAGCAAAATAAAATTGCTATCTTACTGAAAATGGTGGATCAACATTCAGGTTCCTTGGAGTGCACTTAGCAGAGAATCTCACCTTGTCCCTCAACACCATAAGCGTATCTGGGTGGGGCCATAAGCGTATCTGGGTGGGGCCATAAGCGTATCTGGGTGGGGCCATAAGCGTATCTGGGTGGGGCCATAAGCGTATCTGGGTGGGGCCATAAGCGTATCTGGGTGGGGCCATAAGCGTATCTGGGTGGGGCCATAAGCGTATCTGGGTGGGGCCATAAGCGTATCTGGGTGGGGCCATAAGCGTATCTGGGTGGGGCCATAAGCGTATCTGGGTGGGGCCATAAGCGTATCTGGGTGGGGCCATAAGCGTATCTGGGTGGGGCCATAAGCGTATCTGGGTGGGGCCATAAGCGTATCTGGGTGGGGCCATAAGCGTATCTGGGTGGGGCCATAGCCCAATAATGAATCTCCATCCCAGGGTTGCAGTGCTGAGCACCCCAAAATGCTGCTCCGGGCCGCCAACTCATCGGGGCACTTCAGGGCCACACCAGCACCTCATTCAATGCAGGATGAATGGGCAAAATGGCCATCTTCCTTACCCATAATCCTCCACACAGCTGGAACTGCTCTGGCAGAACAGTTTCAGCTGTGAGGGGAATTATGGGTAAGGAAGACTAAAACGATAATTTTTCCAATTCATCTTGCATTGAGCAGAGCTTCGGTGAGCGGTTGCAATGATGGAACAAGGACACCAGATGGCAGTGATGGGCATGGAGCTCTCCACTCAGCCAGTTCTCCGCCGCCTCTGGTGGTGGCTTCAACAGACAAGGCAGAGGTGCCAGATGAGATGGCAAAGAAACAGAGGTCGGGCAGCACAAGAAGTTCGTGATCATGAAGGCAGTAGCCATAACCAAGGTAAGGAGCCCCACAGGCTGTCTGTGACTGCTATGAATAAGATCCTCATGGCCAGCAGCTACAACCTGGAGTGCCACAACTCATGGGTCAACTGTGCCATGCGCAGCTTGGTGAGCCGAGGCTCACTATTGCAGATGGCCAGCTGTGGCGTCTCGAGCTCAGCCAGGCTTGGCAAACACCCAGAGGAGCCAGCTGCCTGCCAGACGGAGTGGTGATGCTGGCCGGGCAGCCAGCGGGGCTGTCACAGCCCACACCGGCCAGGCACAGACAGCCTCGTCAATCTCCCTGCAGCCTGCACTTTGTTGCACAGCTTGTATTCCCCTCTGAGCAGCTGGCTTCTATGAGGATTGTTGCACGGAGGGAGCTGCCAAGAATAGAAGCTGCTGGCTTTGAAAACTGTTTTGGGGCATGATGGGGGTGGCTACTGTTTGTACAGGTCAATGGTTGAGAAAGGGGTGGGGGGGAGGGTCAAGGTGATGGGTTGTTGATCGGATTGTTTAGTTATTTTTTTGGTGGGGGAAGATAATTGGGCCCATCAAAAGGTATCAGTTCAGGGCAAGCGGCATGGTTATGAAGGCCGGCCTCCTGCCCTATGTCCCGCTCCCCAATCAAACTTACAGACTTTCATCGTCGGAATGTGGGATCCCAGTGATCAGGAGGAGGGAAGGGGTAAAGGCAGACTGGCATCTCGCAACCTGTATCCACAATCTGTGGGTGGTAAAGGGTGCTGAAAATGGAAACTATGCCAAGCGCAAGTAGCATAGTTGGCGTGTGGCCATTTTTTGTGCAATTTTTTTTTTATAAATGCGGTGGGCCAATGTCAGTGGCAGCCCTAGGGCGCCACTTTACCTAGATACAATACTGTTGGGGACTCTCTTCCTACCATGAAGGACATCTACAGCACTCGATGCAGGTGAAAGGCAATAAACATTGTGAAGGACTCCACACACCCCTCAAGTAAACTGTTCACTCTACTGCCATCTGGTAGAAGGTACAACAGCATTAGGGTCCATACATCCAGATTGGGCAATGGATTTTTCCCCCAGGCCATAAGACTCCTGAATTCCCAGAACATAATGTACATAAAGCACCTTGGTACCAGAGACTCATACAGTATATGTCTCAAAATTTAATATTTATATCTGTTTAACTTAGATTTATGCAAATATGCTCCATGGTCCTGGAGAAACACTATCTCGTCTTTACCGTGCAAGCATGGTGTGAACAATGAAGGTGACCTGACTTGAGGAGAGCATCAAGAACCCAAATCCATTTAGCAGGGGCACACAAAGTTTCATTTAAAAACTCTGCGACTGCAAGGTCTGTGCCCAAGATGGTGGCGCCTTTGATCAGCAGCCAACCACGAGGGGTTGCAGACACCAGGGAAGCAGAGGACTGGTGCAGGGCACCAGAAAATGGGAAGAACACCTCCGTTTGAGAAGGAGAAGCAAGAGGTGGGACAGTGACCAAGGCTGCGAACCAGTGAGGAGTTATGTTGCTGGGCAGTGGGTGACGCCTGGAGAGGAACCCACGCAGACTGTGGGCTGCTGGCAACAGCGGCTGAGGGATTCACACCAGGCAGGAGACAGCTGGAGATTGGCCGAAAGGGCACCAGGTAACGGACCCGGGATGTGAGAGGGTGCCAAGGGCACGAAAGATTCGGAGGTTCTGATTTGGAGCTCAGGCTGCTGATGGCTTGAACTAAACTCTGTGTGGCTGTGGAGGCTGTGGCAGCACTGGAAGCACATCCACAGACACTCAGGGATTCTTTTTTGCTTCTTTTTCTCTGACCACAAGAGGCATTTCAGGCAATTTTTCTGTCAAAAGCAATTCTGTCTGCCTTTCGGCAGATGAAGGAAAATTCTGTGTAAAACTGAACTGTCTTAATAAAGAAATGACAATAAAGGAATCTTGAACAACTCCAGTGTGCCATTGACATCGTCAAAACTACTCACTTGCCCAGCTCTGCCTACAGCAGAAACTGCAGGCCACAGATTGGCTACATCATCCAACTCAGAATGCACAGAAATTAAGTGGAAGTCAGCCTTCTTGAACCCCTAGGATTATCCAAAAAAAATATACATCTATTCATCCTAGGAGTTAAAGTCTAAAACTGAAGAAACTCAATGAACAACAAAGGAAAAAGGAATTACGTGGAGCCTAGTTCTCAGATTCTTCATGTTGGTAATGCCATCATTTTCTTTTTGAGAATGAACAACCTGAACACTTCTGGTTTTATTTCATCCTACTATTCCAATCTAGCCCCAAATCAAAAAGAATATGTACCCACATCAACTTGAAGCTCCTCTCCTCTTCAGCCATTTGAAGTAAAAAAGAGTCAAGTATTTAAATTAAATCAATAGCCTTCATACTTACCCTCCGACTTGAAATGATAGCATTTCCCCAGCAGAAAAACAGGCGAACTTCGACTAAACTTTGTTTTGGTTCTCACAACCCAGCCTGAAGGAATAGAAGACAGAAGGGTATTATTAACAAGCAGAAGTACAAAACCCTTCATGGGACATTTTCCACTATTTCCAGAGAGATTTAGTAAGGCTGGACTAAAAGTACAGAAGTCCATTGTTCCAATTTTAAAAAAAACTGCCATTGGCAAAAACCTGCATAGTTAGCATTCAGGGTTTCATCAGTACTGTATGAAGTGGGGGAGGAAGAGGAATGATGGGTTGTGGTGCAATGAACTGATTTTCCTACTGAAATAGGATATTTAATAGCATTTCTGTGTGAGGACCATCAGCATTTTTGCAAGATTAAATACAATTCCATTCGCAATAGGAAATAAGAGTTGAATCACTTGCTGAAACTAGGTTTACCTAGAAAATATCTGCTAATTATTTATAATGACTGTTAACAATTTTATTGCCGAGTATGAAAATTCAATCATACAACATCACTTTCCACTCTTGCTCTGTGCAGTTGGTTGACACTTCAGGAGTGACAGAACAAACACTAAATTTGGCCTCAGAACTAGTCTTACAGCGGCCTGGGATACAAAAAGGAACTCTCAATAGATCAGTTCATTGTAAGAAAGTAAACATAGGTGCATGAATCACTTTGGTTAAAAAATTAAAGCGCTGATCAAAAATCACATATAAAAAAAAATGAAAACATTGACCATCTATTTCGTTGTACTTCAAGCTGTGAAACCAAAAAAAAACCTCTTAAAAAAAAAGGTCGGCTTATATGCTAGATATACTTTTGAGACCTTAAATTCAGCTCAAAATCCAATCCCTGCCAATCCGACATACAAGTTGGACCACGAAAAGCAGTTTCGGCACACAAATGACCCATGAAAAAGACCAATTTGGCAGACAAGATGACCCTTGAAAAACCAAAAAGCCCGACTGCGACAGATTTTCATTGAGATTTTTTATTGAAAACAATAACACATTTAGAACCCTTCAAAAATCACTCTTGCTATCATCGACTGAACCAAAGAAGGTGGCAAGCACATCCATACTCTCACTGTTTAAAGCCATCATATGGGTCCCAGTCTGTATCTCATGCGACAGTTTCAGTGTCATTGACAGTGTCCCATAACAAATCATCTTCTGTGCCATCGATTGTAAAAGAGATACCACACTTTTTGAACAATTTTAATCACAGTCTCTAACCTTGTCCCATGCCTTGAGTATGAAGTCACACAGCATATCAAATGAAGCAGCAGGTATTGCCCTGCCTTTTGCAAATCACTTTTCTGCACTCAATAGCCATGTATTTCATTCCTTGCACACACAGTCTTCGAATGGCTTGTACAAGCAGACAGAGGTTGCAATACATCAAACCATCTGGGATAACCATCATGCAAGAATTGTAGTGCTACTATGATTAGTGTTCTCAATTAAGTGGCTACAAAACATATCCCAAATCAACAAACTGTTCTTTGCATAAACTGCCGGTTCCACACATTGTCTATTCATAATTTTTTTTTAAATTTTTTTTTCACACCATAAATCACATTAACAATGGTACACACTTTTTCCTTTTCACACATATACAGTGCCATTTTCTCCCCCCCCCCCACTCCCAACCCACCCTCCCTACCTCCCCCCTCCCGTCCATTTATGGTAAACAATCTAGGATACATTAAACCAGTCAGACAATGTTGTCATTCAATAAAAATACACCAGAAATTCTACTGAGTCCATTCTTTTCATTTCCTTTTCCTTCCATTAACTTAGGTAATGATTGTCCCTGGTAGGTTTTCGCTATTGTATTTAATGTAAGGTTCCCATATTTGTTCGAATATTTCAATATTATTTCTTAAACGATATGTTATTTTTTCTAATGGAATACATTTATTCATTTCTATATACCATTGTTGTATTTTCAAATTATCTTCCAATTTCCAGGTTGACATAATACATTTTTTTGCTACGGCTAGAGCTATCTTAACAAATCTTTTTTGTGCATCCTCCAAATCAATTCCAAATTCTTTGTTTTTTATGTTACTTAGGAGGAAGATCTCTGGATTCTTTGGTATATTGTTTTCTGTTATTTTATTTAATATCTGATTTAGATCTTCCCAAAATTTTTTTACTTTCTCACAGGTCCAGATTGCATGAATTGTTGTTCCCATTTCTTTTTTTACATCGAAAACATCTATCAGATACTGTTGGGTCCCATTTATTTAACTTTTGAGGTGTAAAGTATAGCCTGTGTATCCAGTTATATTGTATCATACGTAACCTCGTATTTATTGTATTTCTCATCGTTCCGGAGCATAAATTCTCCCATGTTTCCTTTTTTATCTTTATATTTAAATCTTGTTCCCATTTTTGTTTAGTTTTACCATTTGTTTCCTCATTCTCCTTTTCTTGCAGTTTAATATACATATTTGTTATAAATCTTTTGATTATCATTGTATCTGTAATCACATATTCAAGGTTACTTCCCTCTGGCAAACTCAAACTGCTTCCTAATTTATCCTTCAAGTAGGATCTCAATTGGTAATATGCCAGCGCTGTATCTTGAGTTATATTGTACTTATCTTTCATTTGTTCAAAGGATAAGAATCTATTTCCTGAAAAACAATTTTCTATTCTTTTAATCCTTTTTTTTTCCCCATTCTCTAAAGGAAAGGTTATCTATTGTAAAAGGGAGTAACTTGTTTTGCGTCAACATTAGTTTTGGTAATTGATAATTTGTTTTATTTCTTTCTACATGAATCTTCTTCCAAATATTGAGGAGATGATGTAATACTGGAGAACTTCTATGTTGTACCAATTTTTCATCCCATTTATATAATATGTGTTCAGGTATCTTTTCCCCTATTTTATCTCGTCCAATCTGGCTTTTCCCTTGTTTGATAAAAATCTGATAGGTATCTTAATTGTGTGGCTCTATAATAATTTTTAAAGTTTGGCAATTGTAAGCCTCCTTGTTTATACCATTCTGTTAATTTAGCTAGTGCTATCCTCGGTTTCCCCCCTCTCCATAAAAATTTCCTTATTATTTTCTTTAACTCTTTGAAGAATTTTTCTGTCAGTTGTATTGGCAATGCCTGAAATAAGTATAATATCCTTGGAAAAATGTTCATTTTAATACAGTTTATCCTTCCTATTAGTGTTAGTGGTAGATCTTTCCAATGCTCTAAATCGTCCTGTAATTTTTTTCATTAGTGGATAATAATTGAGTTTATATAGTTGGCCGAGATTTTTGTTTATTTGTACACCTAGGTATCTTATTGCTTGCATTTGCCATCTAAATGGTGATTCCTTCTTAAATTTTGAGAAATCCGCATTATTCATAGGCATTGCTTCACTTTTATTTACGTTTATCTTGTAACCCAACACTTCTCCATATTCCTTCAATTTCTTATATAATTCTTTTATTGATAGTTCTGGTTCTGTTAAGTACACTATAACATCATCCGCAAATAAACTGATTTTATATTCCTTGTCTTTTATTTTTATTTCTTTTATATTATTATCTATTCTTAACAATTCTGCTAGTGGTTCTATAGCTAACGCAAACAATGAAGGTGATAGTGGGCATCCCTGCCGTGTTGACCTGCTTAAGTTAAATTGCTTTGATACACGTCCATTTACTGTCACTTTCGCTAACGGTCCCTTATATAATGCTTTAATCCAATTAATATACTTCTCCGGTAAACTGAATTTTTGCAATACTTTGAACAAATAATTCCATTCTACTCTGTCAAAAGCCTTCTCTGCGTCTAAAGCAACTGCTACTGTAGGTGCTTTATTCCCTTCTACTGCATGAATTAAGTTAATAAATTTACAAATATTGTCTGATGTGCGTCTTTTTTTGATAAATCCAGTTTGGTCTAAATTTACCATTTTCTGTACATACTCTGCTAATCTGTTTGCTAATAGTTTAGCTATTATCTTATAATCTGTGTTAAGTAAAGATATTGGTCTATATGACGCTGGTGAGAGTGGATCTTTCCCTTGCTTTAGTATTACTGTAATTATTGCTGTTTTACATGAATCTGGTAAGCTTTGTGTTTTATCAATCTGGTTGATTACTTCCAGGAGGGGCGGAATTAATAAGTCTTTAAATGTTTTGTAGAATTCTATTGGGAATCCATCCTCTCCTGGTGTCTTATTATTTGGTAATTTTTTTAATTATCTCTTGTATTTCTACTATTCCAAATGGCTCTGTTAATTTATTTTGTTCCTCTATTTGTAGTTTTGGTAGTTCAATTTTAGTCAGAAATTCATCTATTTTCCCTTCTTTCCCTTCGTTTTCAGTTCGGTATAATTTTTCATAGAATTCTCTAAAGTTTTCCTTAAATTCTTTTGGATTATATGTAATTTGTTTGTCTTTTTTCCTTGATGCCAATACCATTTTCTTAGCTTGTTCTGTCTTAAACTGCCATGCTAGGATTTTGTGCGTTTTTTCACCTAGTTCATAATATTTCTGTTTTGTCTTCATTATATTCTTCTCCACCTTATATGTTTGTAGTGTTTCATATTTTATTTTTTTATCCGCCAATTCTCTTCTTTTAGTTGTATCTTCCTTCATTGCTAATTCTTTTTCTATATTTACTATTTCCCTTTCCAACTGCTCTGTTTCCTGATTATAGTCCTTCTTCATCTTGGTTACATAACTTATTATTTGCCCTCTAATGAATGCTTTCATTGCATCCCATAGTATAAACTTATCTTCCACTGATTCTGTATTTATTTCAAAATACATTTTTATTTGTTTTTCAATAAATTCTCTAAAATCCTGCCTTTTAAGTAACATGGGGTTTAATCTCCATCTATACATTCTTGGAGGGATGTCCTCTAACTTTACTGTCAATATTAAGGGTGAATGGTCCAATAGTATTCTAGCTTTATATTCTGTTTTTCTTACTCTATCTTGCATACTAGCTGATAACAAAACTAGGTCTATTCTTGAGTATGTTTTATGTCTAGCCGAGTAATATGAATATTCCTTTTCTTTTGGGTGTTGTTGCCTCCATATATCCAAAAGTTGCATTTCTTCCATTGATTTAATTATAAATTTGGTTACTTTGTTCTTTCTGTTAATTTTTTTCCCAGTTTTGTCCATATTTGAATCCAAATTCAGGTTGAAATCCCCTCCTATTAATATGTTCCCTTGCGTATCTGCTACCTTCAAAAAGATATCTTGCATAAACTTTTGATCTTCTTCGTTAGGTGAATATACATTGAGTAGATTCCAAAACTCCGAATATATCTGACATTTTATCATTACATATCTCCCTGCTGGATCTATTATTTCCTCTTCTATTTTAAATGGCACATTTTTACTAATTAATATAGCTACTTCTCTTGCTTTTGAATTATACGATGCTGCTGTTACGTGTCCTACCCAATCTCTCTTTAATTTCTTGTGCTCCAATTCAGTTAAGTGTGTTTCTTGCACAAATGCTATATCAATTTTTTTCTTTTTTCAATAAATTTAGCAGTTTCTTCCTTTTAATTTGGTTATGTATTCCATTAATATTTAAAGTCATATAGTTCAACGTAGCCATTTTATACTTTGTTTATCTTCCCTTTCCGTTTCTCCATCATTACCTTTCCTCCTTATCCATTTCTGTTTTCTTGTTTTAAACCCTTTATAAGACAACATTCCTAAAACATCAAACATTTTCCTTATTCTCCTATTTAAAACTTCTTTAGCCCCAATCTCCCCATCCCCTCCTGAGTTGTCCTTTATCCCTTGTCGGACAACCACATCTCCCCTCTCCATTTGGATTTGCGAATTCACTCGCAAGCGTCAGCTGATTTTGCAGTGACCGCAACTCCTCCCCACCCAGCCCCCCCCAGAAAAGATTTCACTTTTCATATGTAACAAAGGTCACTCTTTTAGTTCCCTCCTTATTCCCTCTATTCCATTTCCTTCCCTTATTAATTCTTGTCTATACTATCTATATTTTCCTCTAAATACGGATACATTCATGTATGCACATTATACATATACACACATATACCTCTTTACCCACATACATATAAATCGTGGTCATTTTTACTCTTATTATATATCTTCATCTCTCTGGTTGTTTTGTAGTTGTTCTGCAAATTTCCTTGCTTCCTCTGGATCCGAGAATAGTTTTTTTTCCATAAGATCGTTTTTGATGTATTGAACTCCTTTCTCTTCTTCAGGAGTTCAAAACTTGTGTCTTTTTAGTTCTCAGTCTTTTGTACTCTCGTTACACGTCTTCATCCCTCAGTCTATTTTGTAATTGTTCTGCAAATTTTCGTGCTTCCTCTGGATCCGAGAATAGTCTGTTTTGTTGTCCTGGAATAAATATTTTCAATACCGCTGGATGCTTTAGTATAAATTTATACCCTTTCTTCCATAAAATCGCCTTTGCTGTATTGAACTCCTTTCTCTTCTTCAGGAGTTCAAAACTTATATCTGGATAAATGAAGATTTTTTGCCCTTTGTACTCCAGTGGCTTGTTGCCCTCTCTTACTTTTTCCATTGTCTTCTCCAGTACCTTTTCTCTTGTAGTATATCTTAGGAATTTTACTAAAATAGATCTTGGCTTTTGTTGTGGTTGTGGTTTAAAGGCCAATGCTCTATGTGCCCTTTCTATTTCCATTTCTTGCTGTAGTTCTGGACATCTTAGGATCCTGGGGATCCAATCTTTTATAAACTGTCTCATATTCTTGCCTTCTTCATCTTCTTTAAGGCCCACTATCTTTATGTTATTTCTTCTGTTATAATTTTCCATTATATCTATTTTCTGAGCTAACAGTTCTTGTGTCTCTATAACTTTTTTATTAGATTCCTCTAATTTCTGTTTTAAGTCCTCTACCTCCATTTCTACTGCTGCTTCCCGCTCTTCCATCTTGTCCATTCTCTTTCCCATTTCTGTTAAGGTCATATCTATTTTATTCATTTTCTCTTCTGTATTGTTTATTCTTCTTCTTAAATCATTAAATTCTTGCGCTTGCCATTCTTTAAATGACTCCATGTATTCTTTAATAAGAGAAAGTATATCCTTTATCTTGCCTTTCCCTTCTTCTTCTATTTCACTGTACTCTTCCTCTTCCTCTTCTTCTTCCTCTGGGTTGGCCATCTGTTGTTTCTTTGTTGCCATTTTCTTTTCTTTCTTGTTTTCGTTGTCTTCTGTGTTCTCCTCTTGCTGCAGGTGTTCTGCAGCTGTCATTGCCGGCTGTGGAGATCGACTCCCCAGCTGGTCACCCCTCCCGTCGGTGTGTTTTTTTGCATGCGCGCTTGCGCACTTTTACTCGGCTCAGCGAGCCATTTTTGTAGTCCACTTTCTACCGACCTGAGGGAGCGGGTTTCTCTCTCCACCGCGGGCCTCTTCGAACAGGTAAGGCCTTCTCCTTCTTCTTCCGTTGTCTTCTCTTCCTCTCTTCTTACCGTTGATTTCGATTTTTCTTTTTTCGTCGCCATCTTCTTTCCACCTTTATACTCACTTTTCTTTAATTTTTATTTTTGTGCCTTTGTGTTTTCCTTTGTTTTTTTTTGACTTTTCTGGAGAGGGCTGGAGTTCACCGTCCGGCCACTACTCCATCACGTGACTCCTCCCTTTATTCATAATTTTAAATCATTTTCATCCATCCATCCTTTTTCATGAAAATGTACAAAAATACCTGCAGGGAATTTTATTTTAGGTTTAATTTTGTGTTTGAAGATTACCATGGGTTTTAACTTTGTCCCATCAGCCATGCACAATAACACCACAGTAAACCTGGTCCTTTCATGGCCTGAACTTCTGGGTTGCAGTTTTAACACCTTTCTATTCCTCTGTTCTATTGTCTATCACAGTAGTTCTCAACCTTTTTCTTTCCACTCACATACCATTTTAAGTAATCCCTATGCCATCAGTGCTCTGTGATTAGTAAGGGATTGCTTAAGGTGGTATGTTAGTGGGAAGAAAAGGTTGAGAACCACTGCTCTAGACCCAATTGTTACTGAGATATTTTGCTTGAGAAAATTTGTCATTGGCCCATTTCCTTTGGACTTATGAAACTGTGCAGATAACGAGTCAATTAGGTACGATTACAACAGTGGTTTTCAAACTTTTTCTTTCCACCCACATACCACCTTAATCACAGAGCACCTGTGGCATAGGGAATAGTTAAACTGGTATGTGAATGGAAAGAAAAAAGGTTGAGAACCATTGATCTATCATATCAAAATTCATGGGGGGCTTCATCCAGGTTTCCAATATTTGTCAATGCAAACTGCCAGTTACATATAATAAACAATTTTATGATCAAGATCTTTTGGTAGTTTCTGTGTAATTTTTTTTGTTGCAATACCTGATTTTTTTCTGTTCATGAAACCGTTGCACCAGCCTACTGCAACCTTAAACTCATTACTAAGTTCTGGGTGCGACTTTGCCCAATTCAGTGAAAACGTTCTTATTTTATTTCAGGTAACTATGTGGCAATCTTGCCTCTGTTCAGGTACCCATTCTGCAATGTGATTTTCCAACTCTGGCCAACGAGTGATTCCTTTTCTCAAAGAACACTGCATTTTTGGTACTTTTCTTAAGTTCTCATATATATCAAATTTTCTTGCAGCAGCAGAGTTATTGATTTTCTTGTTCTATCACTTTCCATTTAAAACTCACTTCATACTTTCCACACGAGTTGCATTGTTGATGGACCCTCTATGATAGCCATCACCTCCAACCAATGCTCAGCAGATCAATCCATGCGGTCTTTAGGGGTTGACATATACACCAGTTAGCAGCCCATCTCAGACATCACAATCTTTGGGGATTGACTTGTACGCTAGATATACCATAAAACCCTTAAAATGAGGCTGAAAAATGGGGGTTGATTATATGCTGAAATATACAGTAAATAATGTTTTTTAAAAACATTTTTGAAATACTACATGTTCTCAAAGAGGATGGTCGCTTATCAAACAGTTACAAGCTATATCATGGCATTTCATTCTAAAACAAAATAATCTTCCTTCTAACACAGATGATAATCAATAATCCACAAAAATCCAAAACAAGACAAATTTCATTTATATGCATGGTGTATGAAGGAAACAAATCACTCAGACTTACATTCATGATCTAACAATGCAGGCAGACATCATTTGAAAATTGTTTGCAAGTATTGAGTGTTGTAATCAAATTGGATTCCACCATATTCTCATCCAGTGCACTTCAGATAATAACAATTCCTTTACTCATGATACCGTTTCCAATTTTCCTTAAATCTGCATCCTGTTAACCAATCCTTGTGCACAGGAAACACTTTTTTCAAAATGTGTTTAATCATTTGATTCTGAACCCCTCAGTAGACCTCAGCATGAGTGGTGGAGACAAGGCTGAAACATGCTCAGCCAAAAAGATGCTCCACCTCAGTATCTTCCTGCAAACATCACCATCACAATGGTGGTTGTAATAGAGTCAGAGAATATTCCAGCCATGGTACTGACACCTTACATTTAGGCTTCAGAGTTAATTGCACTTCTGTTAAAGTACAGTTACAATATTGACATCCATCTGACAATGTGGAATATTGCCCAAGTACAGGTACTCCCCGACTTGCGACCGAAGTGACTTGCATCCAGCTGCATATACGACCAATTTTTAAAAAAAATTATTTGATAAACTATATCAGGGATACAGAGCACGCAAGAACCAAAATGTGCATATTGACCTTGTTAGTTGGCATCCCTGAGTCTGAAGGCTGGGCACAGCCATCATGATTCTTGACCGCATGAGCGAGTCTTCAGTTGGTGCATGGGCGGTGGGATCGCGTATTGGAGTTTGTTTGGTGCATGTGCCAAAGTTAAGGGAGTTAATTCAACATCGTTAGGGCGCTTAACTCTCGCGCACGCATCAACTGAACTCCAATACGTGAACCCACTGCACATGCACCAACCAAAGACTCGCTCATGCACACAGGGACCAACATGGCTGCGCCCAACCTATGGACCCAGAGATGTAGACTAACAAGTACACAATTCCAACACGTCACCCAAAATGGAACACAGGCGTATGTCAGGGAGTGCTTGCATATTCTATTCGCAAAGAATTGGACAAGTCCAATCCTGTCAATTATCATCCAACCAGTTAACTCCAATTATCAGTGAATTAATGAAAGGTGTCGTCGTTAAGAATAAAATGGCATTTAATCACAATGATCTCTCACTAGTGTCTGGATTTTGGTAGGACAACTTCACACCAAACTTCACAGCTTTCATCTAAATATGGACCAAGAAGCAGATTCCAGTGAAAATGAGTGCGCTTTACATGCAATATGTAAAGGATTGAGGCACTCTTGTTTAAAAAGAATCACTGGAGTACTTTCACATGATGCCCAATGTTTGGGGTCACAACTCAAAGGTCAACCATTCCAGTCCACATCAAGAATTCTTCAGCACAGAGTTCTCGGCCCAACCATTTATAGCTGCTTCCATGTGCTCATAATGGAAAGATGGTCAGAAGTTGGGATTCTAAGAGTCAATGTGTTTACCAATAAAGGTCTGAGAATGACCACCTCCAAGAAGAGAGCCTAACCACCTACCCTTGACATTAAAAAAAATTTATTACCATCAATAGGTCTACCAACATCAACATTCTGGCAGTCAGAAACCAGATTATCACAAATAGATCAGTCACATAACTATTTGCCCACATAAAGAGGATAGAACTGAAGAATCCTCCAGTGAGACACTCAACTTCTGAAATCCAAAATACTCTATTGCTTCTCCAAGTCAAGAATGTAATGGAATACCCCCAGTTTGGCTGAATGAATGTATATTCAGCAGCAACAACTCAAAGCTCAACACAATCCAAGACAAAACAGCTCAATTAATGGTGTTCCTTCAATCACCCTAAACGTTTATTCTTTCCTCAACTGAACTGTGGAAAGTATTCCATCTGGTTGCATCATAGCCTGGTTTGGGAACTCAAATGCACAGGAACACAGAAGGGTGCAGACATAACTAAGTCAATCACAGACATCATTGAAGACATTTATGTAAAGCACTATCTCAAGAAAGCAGCTAACATCACCATGGTCATTCTCTCTTTTCACTGCTACCTTCAGGCAGTAGGTACAGAAGCCTAAGGTTCAGTACCCCTCGATTCAAGAACAGTTATTTTCCCCAAATGTCATCAGGCTGTTGTTCCTCCCCATTCTATCCTGATCACAAATTCAAGATCACCAAAGGTCTGTCTGCATTACTGACACAGCACAATTTTTGTATTATCGGCCAACAGTGATGACTTATCCATTTTTTTCTTCCTTTGATATTGATCTTTTCTTCTTGTGGTTCAGTTAAATTGTTGTTTGTGTATTTTATTTCCCTGAAAGAAGATGCAGCAAGTACAACTTTAATAGCATTTATAAATTGTACATGTATATATTGCAATAAAACAATATATTGCAGTTTCTACAGTGTATAGCATTGGGAAAATGTATTGTGGTTACTTGCCGAGGTTACTGAAATTGAACTTTACAAATCAAAACTTCTACCTTCAGGAAGAACACAGGCAGCAGGCATCCATCACCAGGATGTCAATACCTTCACAAAGTTAATAGCATTCACCAACATCTTCTCAAGGGAAATGAGAAAGCCATAAATGCTGGCCTTGCCAATAGCATTCAGATCTCAATAAAGAGCACATTATAGGCTTCTCTGCTGACATTTTCATTCATTAACCCATTTTTTTTTTTAAATTGTCAATTAGTTTTAATTTTGAATTAGTGTCATGAAGTTCTCACTACAGAAATTAACTGGTTTTTAAATTGCTGGGTTTGTCTCATTTGACGGTCAATCAGGGATGGATTACAACTTTTGGCTTTAACCAAGTGTTATATAGTAATTTTTTTTAAAAAATGATATTGGTAAATTGGTTGAATATTTTTAAAAATATTTTATGATTTTCCAGTCTTGAACTCCAACAATCATCAACATTATCAACATCATGTTAACATAGTCAGTATTGACAACAATTTACAGTAATCCATAATATACAGTTTCCATAGAGTTCAAGCACCTTGCATCTCCCTTCCATCCAATCCCCCATTTAACACTGAACGAATAAGCAACCACACATACGTAGGACACTAAAAACATACACAACAAAGGGAAGAAATATATGGGAGGATTTGGTGGGTTTGTCATAGCTTAGTAGCCAGAGCACAAGCTGTTTCAGTTTCTTGACTTTGCCTGGTCGGGACAAGTTGGACCCCCCACGCCCCCCTCTCAAGCAGTGAGCAGGCGAGAAGGACAGTGGGGAACTAGAGCCTACCTGGAGCCTACCTAGAGTCATGCTCCCACAGAATTCAAACTTTTTTTTAAGGTTCATATTTTTTCCTTAAATTATCAGTGATTTTCTCCAAGGGAACACACCTTTGCATTTCTATGTTCCAACGTGTGATGCTCAGGAAGGAGTCAGGTTTCCAAGTAACCACTCTGCACCTCCTGGCTACTGCCAATGCGATAATCAGAAATTGAATTTGGAATGTGGACAGCTCATTGTAAGTTTTAAGTCCATAATGTTTCCCAACAGGAACAACTCAGGGTCCTGCAGGAATCCTTTACTTACGATTTCCCCCTCAAGCTTGGCCTAGTTCCATCCAAAATGGTCTCACCTTCGTACATGTCCAGGTTACATGCACAAAGGTTCCTTTCTTGATGCCTCATCTAAAATATTGGTCCGATAATTCTGATTTAGATCTGTTCAATTTTTGCAGCGTCAGGTACAGCTGGTGCAGAAAGTTATTTTGCACCAGCTTGTACTGTGTGTTGATGATTATAGTCATGCTGTCCCGACACGGGTATGGCCAGCACCAGCTTGTACTGTGCGTTGATGATTATAGTCATGCTGTCCTGACACGGGTATGGCCAGCACCTCTCATCAAGTTTGACTCCCACCTCTGCCTCAATTCATCTTCTCTGGGAGGAGTCACAAAGGAGGAAAAAAGTGAGGAAAAAACAAAGCCCCAGACACACAAATCACAACAAATAAAAAATAAAGGTGTGGAGAAAATGGCACCAAAGAAAGAAAAGCCAAAAATAATGGGAAGAAGAAAGACGCCGGAAGAGAAGGTGAAAGCCTTACCTGTACGAAGAAGCAGGGACCCGCCATGGAAAGAGGAGCCCACTCTCTGAGGTCAGTGGAGAACCTGCAGGGTTGCGACCCATTGAACGCAGGACTGCAAAGATGGCTCACGGAGCCAAACAGAGGTGTGCAATTGCGCATGCGTGATGTGCACGACAAAGACAACACCGACGGGAGGGGGGAACAGCTGAGAGAGACCCGACAGCAGGAAAATACAGAAAATAATGGGAACGGGAGGGGTGAGAATGAAAAAAGGAAACCAGAGACACAACAGATAACCAGCCCAGAAGAAGAGGACCAACATCAAGACACCATTTTAAAAAAAACCCAACAATCTGAGACAAGCAGCTCAACAAGAAAGTCAGAAGAGACACAGATACAAGGAAGAGAAATAGAAAACACAAACCCAAGAGCAGACACAGAAGAAAAAGGTGAACACCAAGCTCTGCACAGAGAAATAGAAGGTAAAATGAATGGACAGTACATAGATTTTTAAAAATTTCAAGAACATATGAAAGCATTAAGAGAATGGCTAACACTAGAATTTAGTGAAATAAAAAGAAAAATAAAAAGTAAAGAAAAAGTGAGTAGAATAGGGCTGGTCATAACAGAAATAGGGAAAAGATTTGAAAATTGGAAGAACGAGAAACAGCTGTAGAAAGGGAAGTGAACAACTTAAAAAGAAAATTGGAAGAAAGTAATAAAAAAGTTAAAGAAACACAGGATTTGTTAGCTCATAAGATGGATATAATGGAGAACTATAGTAGGAGAAACAATATAAAGATAGTGGGCCTTAAGGAAGATGAAGGCGGCAAGGATATGAAATAATTTATAAAAGAATGGATCCCCAAGGTCCTGGGAATGCCAGAAATGCAGGAAGGAATGGAAATAGAAAGGGCACACAGAACATTAGCCCCAAAACAACAGTCACAACAAAAACCAAGATCCATTTTAGGAAAATTCCTGAGATATACGACAAGAGAAAATATATTGGAGAAGGCAATGAAAAAAATGAGAGAAGACAAAAAAACCATTGGAATACAAAAGTCAAAAAAAAATTTTCTACCCAGACATAAGTTTTGAGCTCCTGAAGAAGAGGAAGGAGTTTAACGCAGCAAAAATCGATCCTATGGAAGAAAGGCTATCAATTTATGTTAAGATATCCAGCAGTGCTTAAAATAGTTATCCCGGGGCAGCAAAACAGACTATTCTCGGATCCGGAGAAAGCATGAGAATTTGCAGTACGCCTGCAAGACAGAAAGAGAGATGAAGAGATGTAACAAGAACAAAAAGGAGTACAAACTTCATATAAAGAAGAAAAAATAATAAGTAAGAACAAAAGGAGGGAAAGAAAAGGGAAAAAAGGAATTAAGGGGGAAAAAAAAGAGGGCGAGCTTTGTTATAGGTGAAGATAAAAAGTCTTTCCTGGAGGGGGTTGGGTGGGAGAGATTAACAGTCACTGCGAAATCAGTTGACGCTTGTGAGCGGGTTCGTAATCCAAATGGAGAGGGGAGTTGTGGTTGCCCGGCAAGGGACAAGGGGCAACTCAGAAGGGGGGGGGGGGGGGGGAGTCATTTGGGGTTAAGGAAATTTTAGATGTGGAAATATTTTATGTTTTAAAAGTGTTGTCTTACAGTGCGTTCAAAAAAAAAACAGAAATGGATATGGGGGAAAAGGTGGTGGTGAGGAAGCGGAAATGAGAGGTAAACAAAGTATGAAATGGTCATGTTGAACTATATGACGATAAATATTAACGGAATACATAACCAAATCAAAAGGAAGAGGCTGTTAAATTTACTGAAGAAAGAAAAAAATTGATATAGCATTCGTGCAGAAAACACATCTAACAGAAGTGGAACACAAAAAATTAAGAAGAGACTGGGTAGGGCACATAACGGCAGCATCATATAATTCAAAAACCAGAGGAGTAGCTATATTAATCAATAAAAACGTACCAATCAAAATAGAGGAGGAAATAATAGATCCAGCAGGGTGGTATGTAATGATAAAGTGTCAAATATATTCAGAATTTTGGAAGTTTCTCAATGTATATGCACCTAATGAAGAGGATCAAAAATTTATGCAAGATATCTTTTTGAAGATTGCAGATACGCAGCGGAATATACTGATAGGAGGGAACTTTAACCTTAATTTGGACTCAAAGATGGATAAAACTGGAAAAAAGACTAGTAGAAAGAACAAAGTAGCCAAATTTATGGTTAAGTCGATGCAAGAAATGCAACTTTTGGATATATGGAGAAGACAACACCCAAAGGAGAAGGAATACTCATGTTATTCGAGTAGACATAAAACATACTCAAGGATTGACCTGTTCCTGTTGTCAGCCCACATCCAAGGGAGAGTTAGGAAAACAGAATATAAAGCTAGATTGTTATCGGATCACTCACCCCTGTTATTAGCAATAGAGCTGGAGGACATCCCACCGAGAACATATAGATAGAGATTAAACTCCATGCTACTTAAAAGACAGGATTTTAGAGAATTCATTGAGCGCCAAATTAAAACATACTTTGAAATAAATACGGAATCAGTGAAAGATAAATTTATACTATGGGATGCAATTAAAGCGTTCATCAGAGGGCAGATAATAAGTTATAAAGCAGAAGTATTATGAGCTAGGAGAAAAAACGCACAAAATGCTAGCTTGGCAGCTTAAAACAGAACAAACTAAAAGAACGGTATTGGCATCAAGGAAAAAGGACAAACAGAGGAGTCACGTGATGGAGTAGTGGCCGGACGGTGAACTCCAGCCCTCTCCAGAAAAGTCGGGAAAAACAAAGGAAAACACAAAGGCACAGAAATAAAAGTTACAGAAAAGTGAGTATAAAGATGGAAAGAAGATGGTGACAAAAAAAGAAAAATCAAAATCAACAGTAAGAAGAGAGGAAGAGAAGACAACGGAGGAAAAAGGTGAAGGCCTTACCAAGTCTGAAGAGGCCCGCTGCGGAGAGAGAAACCCGCTCCCTCAG
The DNA here is from genome assembly GCF_036971445.1 of Narcine bancroftii. Classification (NCBI taxonomy): domain Eukaryota; kingdom Metazoa; phylum Chordata; class Chondrichthyes; order Torpediniformes; family Narcinidae; genus Narcine; species Narcine bancroftii. Next base: position 89,991,914 of record NC_091473.1, on the reverse strand, counting down.
GTCGGTAAATAATGGACTACAAAAATGGCTCGCTGAGCCGAGTAAAAGTGCGCAACCGCGCATGAAAAAAAAACACCGACAGGAGGGGGGACCAGCTGGGGAGTCGATCTCCACAGCCGGCAATGACAGCTGCAGAACACCTGCAGCAAGAAGAGACCACAGAAGACAATAGAAACAAGAAAGAAGAGAAGGAAAGGGCAACAAAGAAACAACAGATGGCCAACCCAGAGGAAGAAGAAGAGGAAGAGGAAGAGTACAGTGAAATAGAAGAAGAAAAGAAAGGCAAGATAAAGGAGGTACTTTCTCTTATTAAGGGATACATGGAGTCATTTAAAGAATGGCAAACACAGGAATTTAATGATTGAAGAAAAAGAATAAACAACACAGAAGAGAAAATGAATAAAATAGATATGACCTTAACAGAAATGGGAAAGAAAATGGACAAGATGGAAGAGCGGGCAGTAGCAGCAGAAATGGAGGTAGAAGACTTAAAAAAGAAATTGGAGGAATCTAATAAAAAAACTAAAGAGACACAAGAACTACTAGCTCAAAAAATAGATACAATGGAAAACCATAACAGAAGAAATAACATAAAGATAGTGGGCCTTAAGGAAGATGAAGAAGGCAAGAATATGAGGGAGTTTATAAAAGAGTGGATCCCTAAGACCCTAGGATGTCCAGAACTACAGCAAGAAATGGAAATAGAAAGGGCACATAGAGTATTGGCCTCTAAACCACAACCACAACAAAAACCATCATCTATTGTAGTAAAATTCCTAAGATATACTACAAGAGAAAAGGTACTGGAGAAGACAATGGAAAAAGTAAGAGAGGGCAACAAACCACTGGAGTATAAAGGGCAAAAAATCTTCATTTATCCAGATATAAGTTTTGAACTCCTAAAGAAGAGAAAAGAGTTCAATACAGCAAAGGCGATTTTATGGAAGAAAGGGTATAAATTTATACGAAAGCATCCAGCGGTATTGAAAATATTTATTCCAGGACAACAAAACAGACTATTCTCGGATCCAGAAGAAGCACGAAAATTTGCAGAACAATTACAAAAATAGACTGAGGGAGGAAGACGGGTAATGAGAGTAAAAATGATCACGATTGATATGTATGTGGGTAAAGAGGTATAAGAGTGAATAGAGACAATGTGCATACGTGAATATATCTGTACTTAGAGGAAAATAGAGATAGTATAGACAAGAATTAATAAGGGAAGGTAATGGAATAGAGAGAATAAGGAGGGAATTAAAAGAGTGACCTTTGTGACATATGAAAAGTGAAATCTTTTCTGGGGGGGGCTGGGTGGGGGGGGAATAGCGGTCACTGCAAAATCAGTTGACGCTTGCGAGTGGATTCGCAAATCCAAATGGAGAGGGGAGATGTGGTTGTCCGATAAGGGATAAAGGACAACTCAGGAGGGGAAGGGGAGATTGGGGATAAAGAAGATAGAAATAGGAGAATGAGGAAAATGTTGGATGTTGTAGGAATGTTGTCTTATAAAGAGTTGAAAATAAGAAAACAGAAATGGAAAAGGAGGAAAGGTAATGATGGAAAAACGGAAAGAGAAGATAAACAAAATATATAATGGCTACGCTGAACTATATGACTTTAAATATTAATGGAATACATAACCAAATTAAAAGGAAGAAACTACTAAATTTAAATGAATAAATGTATTCCATTGGAAAAAATAACATAGGTTAAGAAATAATATTGAAATATTCGAACAAGTATGGGAGCCTTACATTAAATACAATAGCGAAAACCTACCGGGGACAAACATTACCTAAGTTGATGGAAGGAGAAGGAAAGAAAAGAATGGACTCAGTAGAATTTCTGGTGTATTTTTGTTGAATGACAACATTGTCTGACTGGCTTAATGCAACCTAGATTGTATACCTAAAATGGATGAGAGGGGGGGTGGGGGGGTGGCTTGGGAGGAGGGAGGGGGGGGGTGGAGAAAAAGTCACTGTACATGTGTGAAAAAGAAATAGTGTATATCATGGCTAATGTGATTTATGGTGTGAAAAATAAAAAATTTAAAATAAAAAAAAGGAAAAAGGTCAAACAAATTACATATAACCCAACAGCGATCAATGGAAACTTCAAGGAATTCTACGAGCAATTATACTGAACAGAAAACGAAGGGAAAGAAGACAAAATAGATGAGTTTATAACTAAAATTGAACTACTGAAATTGCAAGAGGAGCAAAACAAATTGATAAAACCATTTGAAATAGAGGAAATACACGATATATTAAAAAAACTACTGAACAATAAAACGCCGGGAGGACAGACTCCCAATAGAATTCTATAAAACATTTAAAGACTTATTAATTCCTCCTTTCCTGGAAGTAATGAACCAGATTAAAGAAACACAAAACATGCCAAATTCATGCAAAACAGCAATAATTACAGTAATACCAAAGATAGGGAAAGATCCACTAACACCAGCATCGTATAGACCAATATCTCTACTTAACTCAGATTAAGATAATACCTAAACTATTAGCAAACAGATTGGCCGACTGTGTATCAAAAATAGGAAAACTAGATCAAACTGGATTTATTAAGAAAAGACGAACAGTGGAAAATATCTGTAAGTTCATTAACTTCATTTATGCGGTACAAGGAAATAAGACGACAACGGTGGCGGTTGCCTTGGACGCAGAGAAAGCCTTTGACAGACTAGAATGAAATTATTTATTTAAAGTACTACAGAGGTTCAACCTACCAGAGAAATATATTAATTGGGTTAAAGCATTATATAAGGGACAGTAAATGGATATATATCAAACCAATTTAAATTAAGCAGGTCAACTAGGCAGGGATGTCCACCATCTCCCTCACTGTTCGCATTAGCTATAGAACCCTTGGCAGAACTGATAACAGGAAATAAAATAAGAGGGATAAAAATAAAAGAAGGAATAAAAAATGTCTATTTGTAGATGACATCATAGTATACTTAACAGAACCAGAATTATCAATAAAAGAATTATATAAGAAATTGAAGGAATATGGAGAAGTATCGGGGTACAAGATCAATGCAAACAAAAGTGAAGCAATGCCAATGAATGATGCGGATTTATAGGAACATAGGAAGTAGGAACAGGAGTAGGCCAAAAATGGCCCAACGAGCCTGCTCCGCCATTCAATACGATCATGGCTGATCTAATTTATGACCTAACTCCACCTACCTGCCTTCTCCCCATATCCCCTAATTCCTCTATCATGTAAAAATTTATCTAACCAAATTTTAAACATGTTTAATGAGGCAGCCTCAACCACTTCCCTGGTTAGAGAATTCCAAACATTCACTACTATCTGGGAAAAACTATTTTTCCTCATCTCTGTCCTAAATCTACTCCCCCGAATCTTGAGACTGTGTCCTCTCGTTTTAGTTTCCCCGGCCAGCTCAAAAAACCTTCCTACATCTATCCTATCCATACCCTTCATAATCCTATATGTTTCTATAAGATCTCCTCTCATTCTTCTGAACTCGAGCGAATACAATCCTAGATGATTTAATCTTTCATCATAAGTCAACTCCTTCATCCCAGGGATCACCCTAGTAAACCTCCTCTGGACCGTCTACAAAGCCAGTATATCCTTCCTCAAATATGGAGACCAGAACTGGACACAGTACTCCAGGTGCAGTCTCACCAGTACCTTATACAGTTGCAACATTACCTCCCTACTCCTGAATTCAATTCCTCTAGCGATGAAGGCCAACGTTTCATTTGTCTTCTTAATAACCTGCTGCACCTGCAACCTAACTTTTTGTGATTCATGCACAAGTCCCTCTGCACAACAGCATGCTGTAGTTTTTCACTCTTTAAATAATATTCAGCTCTTTTATTTTTCTTGCCAAAGTGGATAACCTCACACTTACTAACATTGTACTCCATCTGCCAGACCTTTGCCCACTCATCCAGCTTAACTATATCCCTCTGCAGACTCTCCACATCCTCATTACAATTTGCTCTTCCACTCAATTTGGTGTCATCCGCAAACTTGGCTACACCACATTTTGTCCCCTCCTCCAAGTCATCAATGTAAATGATGAACAGTTGTGGGCCTAACACTGACCCCTGCGGCACCCCACTTACCACTCTCTGCCAACCTGAAAAACTCCCATTTATCCCGACTCTCTGCCTCCTGTCACACAACCAATT